>NC_141992.1:16828071-17128071 GCF_049901715.1 Pseudonaja textilis | reverse complement strand
TGACTGGCACCACAAACTCTCGCGGTTCCTGATGAGCCAGCACTCAACCCCTGTGCAGTCACCAATAAGTCCCCAGCGGAACTCCTGATGGGCCGGCGCCTGAGGACTGTATTAGATAGACTGCACCCACAATACTGCCCTGACTCTCCCTCGCTTCTACTTGGGGTTAGACATTTTATGTTACAGGAGCCAGTATTCAAGGAATTTCGCTGGGGACCCACTTTGGATTCCAGGCGAGGTCATCGCCGTCACTGGGCCGAGATCGTATAGGGTCAGGCTGGAGGATGGTCGCGTCTGGAGGAGACACATAGACCAGCTTAGAAGGCGCCTCAGCACCCTTGCCAACAAGAATCCAGAGTCTCCAGTCGAAGGGGAACCGCCTCATACGCCGCCCAGCCACATCGCACCCAACGACCAGTCTGCACCAGCAGTCGTTCGGTCAGCCCGAACTCGGACAACAGCGCCCAGAGAGTTGACCAGCCTGATCCAACCCACGAGAGCTCGACCCCAGTAACCAACCCGGTGGTTTCCGAGGATGCCCAGTCCGGAGAGAGCGTTAGCGACACTATGCCGGTTCAACCGTCACAGACTGATACCGAACAGACAGACAATGTTCCCGAGCTGCGCCGTTCCGGGCGCCAACACAAACCCCCCGTCTACCTCAAGGACTATGCATGTTCGCACCTGGGGGGAAGGGATGTTATGTCCTGAGGACTCTAGGAGTTCTCACTCAGGTCCACTCACTTTGTGTGGGCATTATTCCCCCATCCTCATTGGTTGGTTCTCTCCAGCAGCCAGCTATAAAAGCAGGCTGCGGGGTCCAACCAGTTGCTGATTGCTGCGAGCCAGTTCCAGGCGTGGCAAGCACGGTCAGCCCTTTATTGTAAAATAAAGTATTGTTGCACTCATGCTCTGGTTCAGCCTCTCATTGCTCAAACTTAACAATTACTGTATTGTGTTTCAGGGCAGGGCTACAGTATCTAGATTACAAAAATCCAGATGCAGATTTTTGCACAAGTTCCTGCATCTGGAATTTTGGTCTTCTGAATTTTTGAAACTCTGATCTAGTAGCGTTCCTTGTCTGTGAGAGAGTGGGACATTTTTCCCTCCTATTTCATCACTTTTTTTAAAAAAATGAACTTTGGTTTTCAGTGATGAAATGGCTGTTTCCATTAAACTAATGACCCAATGTTCTTATGCCCACACAATAGATTCACCATCATAATCAGTAGCATCCACCAGGATGGGTATTAACGGGTTGAAACTAAATGCTTGCAAAACCAAATGGCTCTGGGTTTGGGGTTCATTGGCTCAGGGAAAATTACCACCTTTGGTCTTAGATGGGGTGGCACTACCCCAAACAGACCCTGTGTATAATTTAGGGGTTTTCCTGGACTCACAACTCCTGCTCAAAGAGCAGGTGGTGGTCGTGGCCAGGAGGGCCTTTGCACAACTGCAGGTTGTGCACCATTTATGCCCTTTCCTGGACCAACAATCCCTACTCACAGTCACTCATGTCCTAGTTACTGCCCTTCTTGACTATTGCAATGAACTCTACATGGGGCTGCCCTTGAAGCGCCAGTTGGTGGAAGCGCCAGTTGGTGCAAAATACAGTGGCCTGCATGGTTTTGTGCAGACCCCAGTGTGCACATGTATCACCTCTCCTGCAGGAGCTTCATTGGTTGCCGATTTGCTTCCAGGTGCAATTCAAGCTTCTGGTTGTCACCTTTAAAGCCATTCATGGTTAGGATCAGGTTATCTGAGGGACCATCTCTTGCCAGTCACATCTACCTAAAGCAATTAATCCAGGCTGTGTGGGAACCACATGGCCCATGAGAACACAAGGTTTGCATTGCTTGCATTGTGAATAACATGAGGTAGTAAGGGGATGGAGGAAAGGGTGGAGGGGGGAACTTGCCCCACTCACCCCATGCACCTGGCCTTACCACCAGGCTGCTTCTTTCTGTTTCTTTCTTCTTCTTTTGGCTGCACGCAAGGAAAGCAGCAAAAGTCTTTCTTTCTCTCCCCCAAACTCTGCCAGAAATGAGTCTGTGGGACCCTGCAAGGCATCCTGCTCCAAGAAGCTGCACTGGCAAAGATTCATTTCTGGCAGAGTTTGTGGGAGAGAAAGAAAGACTTCTGCTGCTTCTGCTGCTTTCCTTGCATGAAGCCAAAAGTCTTTCTCTCTCCCTCCCTCTCTCTCTCTCTCTCTCCCTGAGAACAGAGCTGGAGATGGTATCCTGCGATCCCAAATAAAGAATGATTGATTGGTAGAAAAACAGGGTGGGGAATTTTCCTGCAGACTTTTTGGGGGATTTTCCAGGTTCTCTGGTCCACAGGATTTAAAATTATGAGTTTGGTGGTCCCTGAGGTCCAAAAGATTAGAGACCCCTGCTCTGGAACATCATTACCCCAGAGATTAGAATATCCCCCACCTCAATACTCTTCCAGAAGGCACTGAAGACCTGGTTCTGCCAGTGGGCCTGGGGAACCCAGAGTGGAACGGAGCCCATTAAATCGCTCATGTGATCTGCTGTCACCAGCAGGAGGGTGGGAGGTGGTGGGTGATTTGGTTATATTGTACTATATTAATTTATTTGATTCTTTTTGTTAGTTTTATTGTTTTAAATGTGGTTTTATATTCTGTAAGCCGCCTTGAGTCACTGTGGGCAAATAGGTGGCAATATAAATTCAATAAATAATAAAATAAAATAAATAAATAAACACTATAAAGGAGCAGATAATTGATTAATTAAAACACCAAATTAAATCTTTCATGTGAATACATTAAGTTCAGTACAATGTAGCTATCATGTATGATAATTCATAAAAGGTTCAATAAACTGATTTCTGCTGCTTGCTAGGCAAAGGAAGCGGAAGTCAGGGAAGTAAAGCAAAAAAAGAAAAAAAAGAGGAAGGCGGGAAAGGCAGGGAAGTAAAGCTGATTGGCAGGCTATCATTTGACTGACCATCAAATGAGTTTTTGTACTGTATAAGGTCCACTTACAAATTCATGGCTTTCTTTGTTTGAACTATGAATGCATAAGAGCTGCTGTCCTTGCTGAAAATTGCATTCCTTCTTGACAAGTTATTTTTGTTATAGGAACTACATCTCTTTCTGGCACTGGTTGATGCCAGAAAGTTCACATCGCATTTTATTATCTATATCATCTGGCTAGAGGACAAAAATGTGACAACGAAGATACACTCTGTTAAATACTCATGGTAACACAGGTAGCTCTTTCCATGCAATAAAATGTCTTTTAAACATCTACTTTAAGGAAATCGGCAGCTTTCCACCCATTTCTATTGGTCATCGAAATTTAAAATGTAGATTTCACAGTACTTAGTGACATTTTGCTATGGATTATATCTACTCCCCTTTTGGTAAATAATGAAATAGAAATGTGTTAAGCTGCATTTCGCTTTAATTAGTGTCATTTCAGCTATTTACTGAATACTCATTCTATTCAAATAATATATTTTTATGACAAATTGAGGACAGGCTACATATTCTACTGGAGATGTATCAGAAATCCTTTGTCCTTTGTAAAGAAACAGCACAATGAACTACTTTGACATGGAAAAAAAATAAGGAGACAAGAATAAAAATAAATCTCCTGCTAAAATATCTCTTCATTAGTTATACATATTTCAGCATGACATTTATCATGTCAGCATTGGTATCAAAACACTAAAAACAATTGACAAACCATTTCAAGTAGAAAGAGGATATAGTAGGTTGTCACACTGGGATTTACCACCAGCTTTGGTGTCTGCCAAGATGTTTATCCAACTCTATTTTAATTTCTTTTAATATTATTTCAACTTACCAAGTGGCTTGTTTTAAAAGCTACCGCAGTACAAAGGAAAACACCAGAACGGTCGTTAATTCGAGAAATATCTTTGGTTTGTGCACAGGGCCCATAGGCATCCCAACAAAATAAAAATGATTGGTTACTGTAATCAAAGCCTTTTCCATAAATATAATTATCCAACATGGAAAAAAAAGCACAGGTAATCTGGAAGTTAGTGTTGAGTTCCCTGTAAGGCTAGACAAATCCAGCTGACATGTCCCACCAAGGCAGCCATTTTCTGAATGATCAAGCCCTTATGGCAGTCCTTATTTTTGTCAAAATGCCACAACATGCTCTCAAAGTGTGGAATTACATATATTTGGTTCGAAAGCCCTGATAAAATTATCTGAATGCTAAATTAGGATTGGGGAGATTCAGATTCAAAGCAATACTTTAACTAAGGAATCATTTGGAGATTATGGGCCCAATTTGTCTTTCAGCTTAATCTACCTCACAGGATATATGAGTAGAACAACCAACCAGGTGTGCCATTTTGAATTCCTGGAATATTTTTTTCTTCCATTCAGTCCAATGGGGGGATTCAAATTATTTTACTACTGGTTCTGTGGGTGTGGCTTGGTGGGCGTGGCATGGGAAAGATACTGTAAAATCTCCAGTCAGAGGTGGGATTTGCTGGTTTTCCGAACTACTCAAAATTTCCTCTACCGGTTCTCCAGAACTGGTCAGAACCTACTGAATAGCATCTCTGATTCAGTCCTGTCCAGTTCTTAAAGACTGCTTAGAGAAATCCTTGAGGTTTTCCTGGCATGGTTTTTCAGAACTAGTTTCAGAATTAGTTTTTCATTGCCTTCTTCCTAGGGTTGAGTGAGACTGACTGGCCCAAAGTCAACCAGCAGGCTTCATGCCCAGGCTGGACTAGAACTCACAGTCTCCCAATTTTCAGCCTGATGCTACTGAATCACTACCCCACTACACCACACTGGATGTCTCCTGGAATAATGGCAAGGTGTAAGTACAAGAATGCATGTACGAAGGAATATATGAAAATTAGTCCATTCATTTCCATCATTTATCTGTTTTAGAGTATCACACATAGAACCAAAAGAGAAACACAATAAATAATAGATGCTGCTACATCTGGACCACCACATGCAAGCCAGGGTCCCACAGTCAAAAGAAAGTAGAAATGTCTCACCAGTTATTTGCTGTAGACAATTTTGAGTTTCCCATCTTAGTGTTCTTATTACCCAAAAGGCAGTTACTTACCTGTATGTAAACATTTCCCTGATCTTCATAGAATCCTTAAGGACATACCCAAGTACTGCTCTGAGTAGAGTCCCTGAGGTAGCTCTCTTCTTTTTTTAGGGTCTTTTTGATACTGTCCATGCAAATTTAACATCATATTAATTTTATCCATCTATATTAAATGGGAAGAGGGATGAGAAGAGCAGCTTTTAACATAAATGAGCCATAATGGACTTTGAATGAAATTATTATAGTAAATACATTTTCACTGGTGAGTTCTTTGTTTTATTTCAGGTTTGCCAATACTTCATGATAATGAGGCTATATAAATCTATATTTTAAAAATTACTTTCACACCTGTATGGGTGGTATGTATCTTCCT
This sequence comes from Pseudonaja textilis, assembly GCF_049901715.1. Classification (NCBI taxonomy): domain Eukaryota; kingdom Metazoa; phylum Chordata; class Lepidosauria; order Squamata; family Elapidae; genus Pseudonaja; species Pseudonaja textilis. Next base: position 17,122,626 of record NC_141992.1, on the reverse strand, counting down.
CAGTTCCTTTCACCAATGCTTTTTTTCTGGTCCTTGTCTACTACCACAATGGCTGGCTGAAGGGCTAGTGCCTGCCAGCCTATTTGGCTTTGAAAGCCCCATGGGATATATTTGACTACAAAGATGGGAGTGGCTTGCTCCTCACTTCACTTACTGCTTTTGCTCATCTTCCACTGAAAATGGCTGCTTCCTTCTACCTAATGATAGGATAGCTGTATAAAGAGCTTAAAATTAGTCAGGAGGGAACTGGATAGCTACAGCAAATATCCCCATACTATTATTCATTCACTCTTATCAGTATTTATAAATCATCTTTCTACAAATGTCACCAAACTGGCATACAATAAATCAAAAAAGCAATTGCACATTGAAAACAATATTTAATGTTATCATAATATTAAAACGCCATTAGAACACCATTAAAAGACAACTTAGTACAAAATTGAAAGCAAAGATTGAGGCATTAAAATCAGAAGACTGGAGCAGCACATCGACATACTAAGCAGAAAAGAGTGATGATTTAATAGGCATGACAAACTAGACTCTACCACAGGAAGTATCCAATATAGACAATTCCTGCAAGGGGAAAAATGAAAGACAAAGTAAACCAGTAAACAAAGATGGCAATCAGAAGCAGGAGATACAGAAGATATTCTAGAATGTTGGAATTCAGACAACAGCATTGGTATCTGAAAGAGCAACAGGTTCTAAAATTTGAGGGAAAGAAGAAAAAAAAAGATCAATAGAGCAACAACAGAAGAGGAGATATTGAAACAGGATTGAAGAGAAGACATGTGATGGTTGGTGACAACCAACTTACAACATTAAAAATCCACAACATAAACCACATATACATCCATGGCATCAGCCATAAATCAAATCAACCACTTGATTGGCTCCATCTCCATTCATGGTGCCCCAGGCCTATTGACAAAACGACATCTTCAGGGCCTTTCAGAAAAGACAAAGGGGGAGATCAATCGTACCTCAAGGGAAATAATGTTCTATAGATAAGGGGCCATCACCAAGAAGGCCCTTTGATGCGGTTCCACCAGATGTACATCCTTAATAGATGAGGCCTGACTTCCAGTCCTTTTCAGAATGTTCTTTCATGCTAGACAATCATTACTATAAGTTTATAACTTTCTTTTCATCTGCATCATCATTATACTTAAGAAGGGAAAAGGAAACTGCTCTCTGTTAAGTTGAACAACTTATCGTACAGAGCTGTGGTGGTGCAGTGGTTAGAATGCAGTACTGCAGATTAATTCTGCCAACTGCCAGCAGTTTGATTCTAACTGGCTCGAGGTTAACTCAGTCTTCCATTCTTTTGAGGTTGATAAAATGAGGACCCAAATTGTTGGGGGCAATATTCTAGTTTTGTAAACACTTAGAGAGGACTATAAAGCATTATGAAGCAGTATATAAGTCTAAGTGCTATTGCTATTATCCCTAAACTGAGCAAAGGAGTGACCAGAATGACCATTTACAATCCACAGTTTTTGAACTTATGAAAATAATGCCTGAACAGAATATATAACTACATCTACTAACATTGTGCCTTGAGCATCTCTCCTTAAAAGCTTGGTTGGCAGATAAACATTCCACAGCTATTTTAGCTGCCATTCCTAAAATTAAACTAAAAACAACCATTATCTCACCATCTATGCACAGAGTCAATTTTCTGTCTTCTGCTTCTAGAATTACTTTCAACTCTTTTTGAAAGAGGAACTTGCACTGTCATCTTTCAGCATGTATTCCACCCAAAGGGAGGAACAAAGGGTTTGCAATGATATAGAAAATAAGCCGAGTTTTATTCTAGAGGATTTAATATTTGTTTGCTTGCTTGCTTGATGGTTTATTTACTATCAAAGAGACTTTATAAAACCTTGCTTGGATTCTCATTTTCTTCTCTGCTTTATTTTTTCTTGCTGGTTAATTTTTTTATTCTTGCTTTTGAAATTTAATCATATTTTTTTAAAAATGAAAATTGGCTTGGGGATCAGACAAGAGGAAGATAAAAACTGACCAGAACTTGAAGAATGCCATATGTAATATGCATATGATCTTGAATAAATTTAGGGCATGTCGTAGAGAGCACATTACTTGCTGAAAATGTAACTTCATTAACTATTTTGCTATAGGTCAATGCTGCTTTAAGACAAACATAATGCAAATTTGGCATTCTTCTGCACATCAACATGCCATTTTTTTAAAAAAAATGCTAATGTTATTCAGAAGCATACCTTGCAATTTTCCCAAGCTTTCCCCCCCCTACAAAACAAGTATTTGTTTTTCTGCCTTATTCTCTAGGTACCTACCATGTTGGGAGAATTTAGGAATATGGGAAGTCATGGAGGGTTCAGAGACGTTTGTACAAAGGAAAACAGGATGTTCACACATTCTTTGTTCACCCTGCATCGAAATAACTACAAAAACATCACATTCTACCCATGAGAATGTCTCAAATTTTCATACCCTTTGAAAGCATTTTAAAAGCAAATTCTTTTTCATCAAATAATTCTGTAACCAAAAAAAATCAAAATTTTGCTGCATAGATAGATGAAATATTAAAACTCTGCAGTATCATCCACGCAAGGATCTCTAAACTTAGTAACTTTAAGATTTGTGGACTTGATGTGGAGAAGAATGAAACTTTGACTTTGGAATTTACCAATTAGATTAATAGATATTTATAGAAATGGCTTGCTTATACTATCAGGAAACAGCAAAAAAGTTGTGATTTGATCTTAATGCCTTATTTTACTTTAACAGAGAGAGTCAGAAGTCAATACTTCTTCTTTCTTTCTTATCTTTCCTCACTTGTCCTTCCCCTTTCCCTCTTCACTGCTTTCCCATTTACTTTGTATTTTGTATTTTATAGGACTTTATAACTCAATTTTAAAAAATGTTAACAAAGATTTGTGGACTTCAACTCCATTGCCAAAAAAGACCAACAATTAGCAGTAATTCTTTGTTGTTGCCTCACGTCCCCCAGCTAAGGGTCAATCATCATCATCACTGCAAATAAACAAACCAAAAAGACAGCACAGGATGTGGCTGATTCTTATAAATATAACTCGGGTGGAGCTATTTCTAAATTCTTGCTAAGAATGGGATGATTTAAAAAACAGACAAGGATCCAGCCGAAAAGCATAAAGGGGGCAAGGCAGGTGGGACCCAAAGAAAGTGCCAACATAAAAGCAGCGTTATTTTTTCAGTGCCACCTCATTCTTCCAGAGTAGTGCTTCACATAGAATGTTTCAGTGTCCAACAAGAATTAGCAAGTGGGGTTCTGGGCTTTAAAAAAATTCATATTATTTTTTTATTAATGATTACAATCAAATATTGTTTTCATCATTTAGTCACCAGAAGACATTTATTTACTACAAGTTAGTGATCGAATGGTTCTATTTGTGATGTCTTTTTTGACAAATTTCTTTACTGATAAATATCCATCAATTTATCATTCCGAAGTGTTATTTCCTTGGAAATTTCCCATCATTTTGCTCTACCTCAGACAACATTCTCTCTTCATACAGAAGGATATTAGCATGGATATACACAAGTATTTTCATTCAACATCACAGTTTCCCAAAGACTAAAAAGGAGCTTTAGGAGAAGCCAAAGGAGTTACAAAATGTTAGATTTCTTCCCCCCCCCCCACAACTAGTTTGAATAATTATTTACAAATATACATAATTAGAGTCAAGTTTATTACAGTCAAAAACCAGATATCAAATATACAAATTTACAAATACACAGTAAATCTTACATTTTTGTGTATATACCAAGACGACTCTGTTATAATAAAGATAAAGATTTCCCTGTCAAGTCACGTCCAGGACTCTCTTAATTCATGGACCTGATGGATACTTGCCCGTGGGCCCCACAAGCATAGGGGCCCCATATTAATCTGTGTATGTTAACCCTTCAATGCACCTTGTATCATACAAAAACAGCAATATATTTATTACATTTTACTGCATTTTTTATTAATACTAACATGCATTAATAGAAATTCACACTATAATAGAAATGCCAATAAACTAAATATATGTTTAATTTTATCAACCATTTTCATTTTTATTCCTGTGAGTAGTTGTCATAGGGGTCCCAGTACATTGTTTTGCCTGGGGGCCATAATGCTGTTAAGACATGTCAGTTCATCTCCACTTCTTGGCCTAGGGAGCCAGCATTATCTGAAGACATTTTCTGTGGTCATGTGGCCAGCGGGGTTATATGCTGAAGGCTCACAGAATGCTGCTACCTTCCCATCAAAGTGGTACCTATTAATCTATTTGCATTTGCATGCTTTTTGAACTGCTAAGTGGGCAGGAGTTGCGGTAAGGAATGGGAGGTCATCCTGTTGCGTGGTGCTTGGGTCTTATCCATGCTGTCAGCTTTCCAGCTGAAAAGCATCTTTAACTGTTGACACACCTCATTTGCAAATTTAGATTAGATTAGATTCAACTTTATTGTCATTGCCATGGATACAGGCAGCAAAATGCGGTTAGCATCCAACCAGAAGTGCAAAACAACAGTAAAATATAAATACATGTATGCAAATATGCAAGGCATCTATGAGTATGTCAATGGAAAACTCAGCAAAATGTATGTACACGAGCACACAAGGATAAGTGTGACTGCACATATATGAACATATACAACTGTACAAAATGTTTATGGACACATTGAATTTAAGTACAAATGCACAGAGAATTATACAAAATACATCATATATTATCAAGGGAAGCATCAGCATATGTGTGGGGACAAATGAACTGAGGAGTTCAGCAAGGAAACTGCTGTGTGGTAAAAGTTCCCTAGCCTGCTGGTCTTAGACTGCAGGCACCTGAACTTCCTTCCAGATGGAAGAAGAGTAAACAGTTTGTGGTCTGGATGGAAGGGGTCCTTAACGATGCTGAGGGCTTTATGCAGACATTGTTTCCTCTGAATGTCCATAACGGCAGGAAGTGGAATCCCTATAATGTGTTGGGTAGTTTTCACCACCCTTTGTAATGCCATTTTTTCTTTTATAGTGCAATTTTCATACCAAACTGGGATACACCTAGTTAAGATGCTCTCAACTATGCAGCAGTAGAAATTAGTCAGAATAGCTGAGGAGAGGTGATTCTTCCTCAGTAATCTCAGGAAGAAGAGGTGCTGGTGAGCTTTCTTAATCAGACTAGTGGTGTTAATCTGCCAGGACAAGTCCTCGGAGAGGTGGATCCCCAGGAACTTGAAGCTGGTGACATGTTCTACCATTCTTCCATTGATGTATATAGGAGAGTGTGTGTGACCATTCTTTTTCCTGAAGTCCACAATGAGCTCTTTGGTCTTGTTAGTAATAAGTAATAAGTTACTATCAGCACACCACGTAGCTAGGCACTGCACCTCCTCCCTGTACTCTAAATTGTCATCATTGTTGATGAGTCCAATTACCATAGTATCGTCTGCAAACTTGATAATGATGTTAGAGCCATACACAGGCCTGCAGTCATAAGAGAGAGAACAGGAAGGGACTTAGCACACAACCTTGGGGTATGCCAGTACTCAGTGTGATAGGAGATGAAGTGGAGTTATTCAACTTGACAAGTTGTGGTCTATTTGTCAAAAAGTCCAGTATCCAATTACAAAGAGTAGTGTTTATACCAAGGTCACCAAGTTTAGTGATCAACCTGGAGGGAATGACTGTATTAAATGCTGAACTGAAGTCAACAAACAGCATTCTAGCATAGGTATTCTTAAAGTGGTGTGTAATGCTATGGAAACAGCATCCTTGGTACTTCTGTTCTTGCTGTAGGCAAATTGGTAGGGGTCCAGTGTAGTTAGGAGGCAAGTTTTGAGATGTGCCAGGACTAGCCGCTTGAAGCATTTCATGATTGTAGGTGTAAGTGATGTAGGGCGGTAGTCATTCAGACACTCTGGCTTGGAGTGTTTAGGCACCGGCACGATGGAAGTGGTCTTGAAGCAAGTTGGTACAGTTGCTTGGGAAAGAGACAGATTGAACATGTCAGTCAAAATCACAGACAACTGTTCAGCACAAGCCCTAAGTACACGGCCTGAAATGCCATGGGGACCCGCAACTCTACGTGTGTTGATCTGACTCAGAACAGCGCAGACTTCAGTGATAGAAAATGTGAAGAGCTGTAAGTTTACAGAGGGTCTGATCTTGGTGACTATCTCCTGGTTGTCTCGTTCAAAGCGAGCATAAAAATCATTTAGCTCATCAAGAAACTAGACATTAGCAAATGAGGGAGTAAAATGGGCAGGCTTGTAGTCGGTAATATTCTTGATGCCCTGCCACATGCATCGAGGATTGGAGTTAGCAAAATGATCCTCAATACTTAGCTTTTATCTATGCGTTGTTTTCTTAATAGCCCTTCTCAAATTGGCCCTAGATGCACTATAGGCCTGTCTGTCACCGGATCTGAAGGCAACATCTCGAGCCTTAAGCAAGAGACGGACCTCCCTATTCATCCATGGCTTCTGATTAGGATATATGATGAACTGTTTTTCAGTTGTGACACCGTTGATCATGAGGTTAATATGATTTATTATATTAAATTTAGTATTACATCCATATTAACTTTTCCAAGGACAAAACATGAGATCAGGAGTTTCCACAGGGTGGGTTCCAAAAGAGTCAAGATGGCAGCCGTTGCCATAAAATTAAGCTCCACTTTTCTTTATGTGCATTGCTGCTGGTATTTTGACCCACCTCACTGTGAGTCATCTGTGTATGAGATGATCATAGAAGTGTGATTTCAAACAGCTGCCTCCCAACCTATAAACTACAACAGAGATTCATGATTCCCATCAACTCAAAGGTCATATCAAGCTTTATGGTGCATGTCAAGGAACCATATTCCTTGATGGGGCAAGGTGCAATTTGAGAAGGAAATTGGGAATTTAAAGAAATGAAGTAAGTCGTTTATGAATCTGAAAACTATTTTACCCATTAAAATACCCCACAATCTCCCCACTCTGGGGAATCGTACACGGGGTGTACACTAATTTCATGAATCATTCACATTATACTTTTGCATATTGATCCCATAAATGTACATTTTCCTAGTCTGAAAATATCTACCTGGAGGAAGTTAAATAGGCTACTTTATTATGAGAATGTCATTTTACTGAATTGGTGATGCATATCCATTGGAACAATTTGTGGTCAGCCTGAAGATTGATAGTTGTGGGCAATGCAATGGGATGTTTCACACTGGGTTGAAGTTTTAATTCAAATTTCTTAGTTCTCCAAAAAGAGTTGGTCCCCTCACCTGTGACAGCCTGTAGTCAATTCAGCTACTTTAGTAATATAGAAAGTAGAACTGTTAGCTATAAAAACCTTCTCTCTGAATTTGTACAAATCGGAAGTGATGGTGAACAATCCAACCCACTTGCATTCAGTTAGGCTTGCGCTGCGGATAATAATTTACTTTGGCTGGATTGAGTGACTGTTCATATATTTATAATGATATTGATTACACTGACAGCAAATCACAAATAATGATCAGCAGGTAGCAATATTAGCCAGTTTTAGCTGATTTCATAAGCTATCAAATTTTATGAGTAATTTGATGGGAAACCAGGAGGAATTCCTATGTCTGTAGACTTGAAAAACATCCTAGAAGAAAGCAATAATGAACAATTTTGATGCTCTTATAGGAAAAAATTAGAATATTATTGTTGGTTTGCAAACACATGTTATATCAACTGAACAACTATGCACCATGATAGCTGTTCCGTTATTCTATTTAATTTCTTGAGAAATACAAGAAAATACTAATTGCCAAGCACAATGTGAAAAAGAATACTTGGATTTATTCTGTCTTCTCCAAACCTGTACCCTACAGATCCTAGGACATTTTCAAAATTTTCAGCCTAAATCTCACAGACGCCAGGTCAATTATTTCATCCAATCTCATCAAAGTGAAGGTCAGCAAAATGGAGCCCCCAATATATAGGACAATTGAAACATTTCTACTCAGTACCCTAAAATCATACCACAGTATTACTTTTTAATTTGATATTTTTGAAATTTCCCAAGATTGCTAAATCTCAAGAAATTTCAGTATTTGTACATAAACTCTGATAAAAATCAAACTGACCATGATGAAGTCTTATGAGAATTCCAATAAGAATATACAGCACTTTGGCATTCTTCTGCAGGATCTCAAGGATAATATTACCAAATCACAAACGTAATCTGATTAAGCATAAAATCATCAGAAATACATCCCAGTGCTTAGTTAGAAGGGTAGAAGGATTCCTTGCCTCCTCTTTACAGCCTATTGAAAGGGTTTGCAGTAAAATATTAACCTCGCACTTACTCTATTTATTGATTGATTGATTGATTGATTTTTATTTGCTTACAAGATAATAGGTATAAGTAAAAACATAGTTATGAATACATGGATACATATAAGAAAAATAAAAAATATATAAAAGAAACAATAGGACAGGGATGGTAGGCACGTTGGTGTGCTTAAGCACACCCACTACAGACCTCTTAGGAAAGGGGTGAGGTCAATAGTAGACAGTCTAAGGTTAAAGTTTTGGGGATTTGGGGAAAAAAACACAGAGTCAGGTAGAGTATTCCAGACATTGACCACTCTGTTGCTGAAGTCATATTTCCTGCAATCAAGTTTGGTGCGATTAACCTTGAGTTTGTATCTATTGTTTGCTCTTGTGTTGTTATGGTTGAAGCTGAAGTATTCATTGACAGGTAGGACATTGCAATGTATGATTTTATATATGATACTTAGATCGGACCGAAGGCGGCATAGTTCTAGGTTTTCTAGATCTAGAATTTTTAGTCTGGTGGCATAAGGTATTCTGCAACGAGTAGAGGAGTGGAGAACTCTTCTTGTGAAATATTTCTGGACTTTCTCGACTGTGTTAATATCAGATATGTAATGTGGGTTCCAGACTGATGAGCTGTATTCAAGTATTGGTCTAGCAAATGTTTTGTATGCTCTAGTTATTAGTGTAATATTACCAGAGAAAAAGCTACGTAAGATTAGGTTAACAACTCTTAACGCCTTTTTGGCTATGTAATTACAGTGGCTTCTAGGTCATTTGAGATGAGTACTCCAAGATCCTTGACAGAGTTTGGATCATCAACAAGATCTTGACTATTCACCCTGTATTTTATTTTCTGAGGTGATCTTCCACCACCAATGTGGGAAATGTAGAATAAATCAAGTCTGTGATGTCTTTTTTTTCAAACTAGGATTCTTTCTTTGCTCTAAGTTGTCTGTGTAACAGGAAACAGTCAGAAAAAAATATCACACTCAAAAGAATAGACCGCCTCACACCAGCACGCTGGATTGATTTCTAATCGTGTGTAAAATGTTGTAAGTGGATAAAAGGAAAAATACACTCCAGGCTGGATGTAGAAGCTGTATCAGAAAAACCTTCAAGCAGTTATTTCTTGTGAGCTAATTATTGTTAAATTCTTTCAACCAAGTTTAGCAACAGTAAGGATAAAACTGCTAATAAAGCTGACTGAACAAGAATGTTTGCTTGGTTATCCATGGCCCTGAAACTAATGAAAGGTTAAAGAATGCAAAAATTAGAGTGATAGGTGATGGATGGAAGGAAGGAAGGAAGGAAGGAAGGAAGGAAGGAAGGAAGGAAGGAAGAAAGAAAGAAAGAAAGAAAGAAAGAAAGAAAGAAAGAAAGAAAGAAAGAAAGAAAGAAAGAAAGAAAGAAAGAAAGAGGTATTAGCAAAAAGAAAAAAGTGAGAATACTAGAGAAGAGAAGAGAAGAGAAGAGAAGAGAAGAGAAGAGAAGAGAAGAGAAGAGAAGAGAAGAGAAGAGAAGACTTGGAAGGAACCTTGGAAGTCTTTTGGTCCAATTGCCTACTCACGCAAGAAACCCTATACCTTTTCAGACAAATGTTAGTCCAATCTCTTCTTTAAAACTTCCAGTTTTTAAGGAGGCAAGTTGTTCCACTGATTAATTGTTCTAACTGTCAGGAATTTTCTTCTTAGTTCTAGGTTGCTCCCAGGGGTGGGTTTCAAATTTTTTAACAACCTGTTCTGTGGGCGTGGCTTAGGTGGTGGGCATGGCTTGGTGATCATGTGACTGGGTGGACATGGCTTGGTAGTCATGTTATTGGCTGGGTGTGGCCAACTCAATATCATTCACATCGATGCACGCATCTACTTGCCTGGCCTCTCATGACTGTGGGGATGCTGCAACAGTCATAAAATGGTTGTAAAATGGTGAAAAATGGTCATGTCACTTTTTTTCAGTGCAATTGTAACTTTGAATGGTCATTCCACACAAGCAAAGTACCAGCAAAGGAGGGGGGAAAATCTCCAGAGACGTTCCTGAGACAGGAAGTCTAGTTCTGCCAAGAATGTAATAAGGGTTACTGGAGATGCAGTTTCTGTAAGCAACACCAGAATGGTTCCTTCCTGCCTTCCTTACAGGATTAGGCCAGTCATTTCTTCTAACAACCAGTTCTCCAAACTGCTTGGAATGTTAACATCCAGTTCTAGAGAATAGATGCGAACTGGTAGAATCCCACCCCTGGTTGCTCCTCTCCTTGGTACTGTCAAGCCCAAAATTGACATACATGTTGCCATTTTATTTAGCCCTATATCCTAATCATATATGCCTTTTCTTTCTTTCTCTTTGTTGGTAAAAGGGGGAGGGTTTTGGGCTCACCACATTCTAAGGTGGGGGGAGTGGTTAGATAGTGAGGATTGTTTTGGCTAGGTGACTTTCCTTCCCATGGGAACATAAGAGGTCCCTGCTGAGACCTGGAGGTAGAGATTGATGACACCAGGCAATGTTGATTTATTGTTATTGGGGAATGTGACTTTTGGAGGCTGTTTCTACTTTCCAATATTATGTGGTGTAATTCTGGTTTGTGTCAGATCTGGAATTACAACAGACTTTGCCAATTTGATGCTTACTTAAATAAAAGAAATTTGTTTTGGAAGATGGACTTTACTCATTTCTTTTGAAATGGGTTTCATCACTTGGAAACCTGACATATACCAAGTTTCATAATCAGCCTAAGACAACATTCACAAAACCACATATAATTAATTTTGGAAATGTCTGATTGTCTCCACATTTTGATATCCATGCTAACAAGGAGTATTAGGTGACAATATATTATGTCTAAATCTGGGAAAATTACATCAATTTTGTATTTAGTTTTTTTTTCTTCTCATCCTGTATTTTTTTTCTGAAATTTTTGAGTCAAGAAATGTGTGGCATAATTCAGTGTGACATCAGCAGTAGTGGTATTTTTTATTTAATATGTGTTATATCTAAACACAGTACAAAGAAGGCAAAATTTTATAATGGAGGATAAACCAATATAAGTAATAAAACAGCACAACATTTTTTTTAAAGCATTAACTAAATCTCAACACTACCATAATTTTAAGGAGTATCAAGTATTTTCAGTAAAAAAAGAAAATTCTTCTAGCTTCATAAAAGTCCTGAAGAAAGAAGCATTTTAAGAGTCTTTTTTAAGTTTGTTTTTTTAAACCTAAGGATATCAGACTCCAAATATAGTTCAGAGGTGAATCAACTCTAAACAGCGGAAGCTAAATGAGTAAAGGCTCTGAAATATGAAATGGCCGCTGTAATGTGAGGAACACCTAAATAATCCCCAACTCCACAGATGATCTGAAATTCAAATCACAGATTATTTCAAAAACTTGACAGCAGTTCAGTGTTCCCATGCAGTCAAATCATGAGGAATTGGGATCATGGAATTGTTCCTCACATTACAATGTTGTAGAAAGTTAACACCCACCCCTCTCCTAGAAAAATGAAATATTTTGAGAAATAATAAAAAAGCAGGATAAAATATTTCCCCTAGAAGAGAAGGGAGACAGAAACAGAAACTCAAAACTCAACTCCCTGCCCTAACCAGATAGTAAGTTGAGGTCAGCTTTTAGAAATGCAGATTTGATAATCCTTTACTCTCTGTCAGCAAGAACCTCAGCCACAATAGGAATTGCTCAACAAACCCCTTCATTATAGTATAGTGCAGTGTTGATGTGATGTCGGGGGTTTCCGGTTCAGTATGTGAAGGGTGAAGAATGTGTGTTTGTGTTTATTTTCATGGTCATGGTGATGATGTGCACTGAAGATGGTGTTTGATTTCATTGTATGACGTGCAATGACAATAAAGTAAACTAAACTAAAAAGTAAACATTGGATCAGCCAAACTTCTCAGACAACCGACAGAACCAGCTATGACATGTTCTTGCACAGGAACAGGAAGCTCAAGTACAAAGCCCAAGAGAATGTATAAAAACCCTTCACTTTCAACTCAGCTACCCAGATTCACACGCATTTGGTGGTTCTGCTTCATCATTAAATCAACTTTCCAATCAGCCTCCATGTTTCCAGTATCTTTCTCCCAGCTTGGAACTGAACCAAATGGTTATTTCTTCCAACAACGTGAAAAACTGAAACTTTACTCTTAGGCTTTGATGACTAGATTAACTTTGTTGTAATAGAAACGTAACGCAAAAAGCTGAGGTTGCAGCTGTGTGTTATGTTCTATTGCACCAAAAAGAAGCAGAAGTCACTCCTTTTTTTTCATTTTCTTTCTACTTTCCCCTCCTTCCCCTTTCCATTCTGATCTTTATTTCCATTTGTATTACACATTGCAATAAACTCTAATAAAAACTTTTTTTAAAGGAAGAATTCCCAGGGGAACATCCATTTTTATCTAGATTAATTGGAAGATTTGGCAGAGATAAATCCTTTATTTCACCTCCTACATAGAGAAAGCCAATCTTTGAACATGTGAGCATACTTCATGAGAAAGCTATAACCTTTACTCCAAAGTATCACTCACTGACATTATGCAGGTCAAATTTCCCCATTGTTGGAGTAGAGAAGCCATAAAGCCATTGCATTCATACAGTGGTCTGCAAAATCCATTTCTGCACAAAAGTAGCAGTTATATTTATAGACAACAAAATTATTAAATAAAATCTCGGATATCCTGTAAAAAGGAGGATGGTGGGGAAAGTGTACCTGGGTAAATCTTTGTGTCCTTTCTGCTCATTTTGCTGTAACATTCCCTTTTGTGACTTTGTGATTTGTAGCACATCTGCTCTAGGATGAATTATAGCAATTTAATGGATTGATTTTCTGAAGTGTTCAGCATCAAATCTGAATGATTTGTGAGCAATGTGAGCATGGAATGTAAAAGAAAGGAAGAGGATTTAAGCAAAACCATTCATGACAGATAAAGTGTGAGCCAATATTTTGGAATAATGCAGAAAAAAGTATATCACAAATCAAAGTTGTCTATTTAATCCTCTTTATATTTACAGTCTGAGAATCTTGGCAAATTGTGAGCACCTTCAACAGTTCTAAGAATTATTAAGAGCTCTCTCCATTCCCTGGCCTGCTATGCTAGCAAATGATGCTTTCAAAGGGAATATTAAGATTAGTGCATCAATATGGTACAATTGAATATACTGTGTTTGCAAATAAAACCTACCTGGAGATTGGGGGACGCATTACTGGAGTTGCATTGTCAATAAGAAGACTGCTCAGGGTGATGTGGTTAAAAAAAATAGCAGAAGTAACAAAGATGCAAAAGGCAATGAAAAACAACATTATGAAAATAACAAGAAAAAGAGAAGGGAGACAGTTTAGTCTAAGCCTAGGGATTAAGGCACCAAGCTAGAAAAAAGGAGATTGTGAATTCTGGTCACACTTTAAGCATAAAGAATGGTTACAGGAATTGGGTATGACTAGTTTAATGAAAAGAAGACTAGCGGTGACATGAAAGCAGTATTCCAATATTTTAGGGATTGCCACAAAGAAGTGGGGGGTGTCAATCTATTCTCCAAAGCACCTGTGGGCAGGACAAGAAACAATGGATGGAAACTAATCAAGGAGAGAAGCAATTTAGAACTAAGGAGAAATTTCCTGACAGTTAGAACAATTAATCAGTGGAATGACTGGACTCCAGAAGTTGTGGGTGCTCCAACACTGGAGGTTTTTAAGATGAGATTGGACAACCATTTGTCTGAAATTGTACAGAATTTCCTGCTTGAGCAGGGGGTTGGACTAGAAAACCTCCAAGGTCCCTTCTAATTCGGTTATTCCATATTCTGTATTCTATTCTGCATAAAAGCCATCTGGGTGACTTTGGGCTAATCACTCTCTCTCTTTCTCAGCCCATAACACCAGGCCCACAAATATCAAGTCAGTCAGCTCCTACTGAAACTAATGAATCAACATTTGGTTGATCTGAAAAAATACTTGGAAGAAAAAAAAATCAAGACAATAAGTATTAGCTTAAGGCTCCCTAAGTTTGTTCAAGGAGCCATGCCTTATTTAGGCAAAAATGTGCTTTCCAAGCTAGTTCCCCAATCAAGTTTCTCAATCAAACTGTGGAAGATGCATTTCTAGCAATATCAGCTTTTCATTTTTTTTTTATTCTATTCACCACTAATAACATTAGTAGCTCTATTTTCAACTGTTTGTAAGATTAATGCTCTTAAGGCTTGTTCCCATATTTCTCTATCTGAAGTCTGAAGATATATCACTTACTGTTCTTTAAGGATTTGTCCTCATCTGTAATTCCTATCTCCAGCCCAGACCTGAGTCTGTTTAATTTTGGATTTTTCTAATCCCAGAAACAAAACAACACACACACACACACACACACACACACACCGCAATATACACAATTTGAAACATATCAGCATTATAGGAGAAAAGAAGAAGCTAAACTGACAACATCAGATATGTAGAAAGAGCTTGGGTGGGTTGTGTATGAAGATGTATTAGTTCCAGGATTTTCAATCTCTGATCATTTCTGGAAAAATTGGCAGCAAAATGTTACATCCACTTCTTGTGCATAAATTGGTGAGTTAGTGGGTTGTACATCACATGACTGATACAATGAGGATGAAGTTACCAAAATCAGTGTATGCACATGATCTTCTGATCTTAATTTATAATTACTAAGTGGGAGCTTTTAAAGGGAATTGGGTCTTTGTGAAATTCTGTGTGTAAGTGTCAACTCATAAAATATTTCTATGGTCTTTTTAGAGTTGCCAACAGAAAAGAAGGGGAGAGCAGTGGACAACTTGCATTCCATAAATGTTTTCAAATATAGTTTCTAGGTGACCGAAGTTTCTGCCATGCAAAATTCTAACTGGAGAGTATGATTGATGACTCTTGGCTATGGATGTGTCCCACTGGAGAATATGAATTATGATACCCCCAGGGGTTGGGGGGAAACCAGGGTCAATGATGTGTCTCAGATTCGACTACACCAAGGCAGTGCCAGCATGTTTACCCCTAATAAATCTTTAAGTTTTGGAAGTTTGGCTTGAGACTTATGATTTAAATGGGGGTAAATGTCGGAGCCCTGACAATAAGATGACTTGATCTATTACTGTTGATCCCAAAGCCACTGGATGGTCTCTTTATACAAATGTTGCAATTACATTCCCAAAAGTTATGAAGGGAAATTTTAGTCTTTATTTTGAAGTATTCTGATCTCAGAGTCTCCAAGATATCTAATGCCACAGTAGTGATTAGACTGGCAAACTGGATATGAAGAATGAAATAGCAAGGTTTTACACTTGGGGAAGAAAAACCAAATGTATGGATACAGATTAAGTGAAACATGGCTAAATAGCAGTAATTGTGAGAGGGATCTTGGAGTTATAGTAGAGCATCACTGAAATATAAGCCAGCAGTATGTTGTAGCTGCCAAAAAAGCCAATGCAAACCTAGGTTGCATCAACAGAGGCATAGAAACAAGTTGATGTGAAGTGTTAGTAGTGCTTTAAAAGGCTTTGGTAAGACCACACTTGGAATATTGCATATATATATATATATCTATCTATCTATCTATCTATCTATCTATCTATCTATCTATCTATCTATCTATCTATCTATTTCTATATCTATATCTATATCTATATCTATATCTATATCTATATCTATATCTATATCTATCTATCTATCTATCTATCTATCTATCTATATTCTGTCTCACCTTTCCTCTTTACGAAAAGATGAAAGAGTACACACACACACAAACACAGGCAGGCAAGCTGGCTCGGACTTCACAGCGCTAATTCTTTGGAACTGATAATATTCTTGGCATTCCACCACATCCTGCCTGCCAAGTCCGAACTAATAGTAAATAAAATTTTACTCACAGAAAATCAAAAGGCAGTCCACAAAGAAAATCTGAAGTAAGGTTAAACTTTGTCCCGTACAAAGTTTCAGGAGAAAACACACCCACTTTTATCCCCTGTGGGGTGTGGCTCAATGACTCAGCTCACTCTCTGACCCTCCCACATCTCCTACATTGCTGCTCACATTTCTCCCTATGACGCTGCTTAGGATTGAGCCAACACTCTTCCTCTTTACTCCCTGTCAGGGGCTGCTCCGATATGCCTTCCTTCTGATTAATCTCAGGCTGTTCCTCTCCGGAACCTGAGGCATTACCAGGGAGGAAGGTCCTGGGGAGGAAGGCACTCCCAGTTCCTCCTCCTCATCTTCCAGGTCCTCTTCCTCTGACAGCATAGGCTCAGGAATCGGGGCCACAACATATACATACATACATACATACATACATACATACATACATACATATGTTTTCTGAGGTTTTCACGGGTATTTGTATGTCGTTTCATGTATGGATCGGAGGGGTTTGAAGCGGGTAGTGATGCAGCTGCAGTACGGCTTCTGGTCCGTGGTCATGTCTCATCATCTGTTTGGGTGTGAGTCTGCTTTCTATGTGGAGGTGTGGTGGTAGCATCTTCTGTGGCCCTCGTGGGTGTGGGTCTGGTGTCATTCTTCATGTTAGGTACTCATTTGTTAGTGAGGGCGGGTTTCCAAATGGCTGGTAAGCGGGAGGTATCATCTCATTTATTCATGCTCTGTGGGCATTTTTCTATCTCTAATGGCTTCTCTGATTATTCTGTTGTTGAATGTTCAGTTTTGGTGAAAGTTCTGGAATTTTTAAAGCCAATCTCATGTCCTGTGGCTTTGAGGTGTTGGACCAGGGAAGAGGTCTGTTCTTCTTTTTTGATTGAGTTCTTGTGTTCTTCAATGCGTGCACTTATTCTTCTGTTAGTTTGTCCAATGTATGTGGTGGGACAGGCGGTGCAAGGGATTTCGTATACTCCTTGGTTTTCTAACACGATTCTGTCTTTAGGGTTTCTTAGGATGGTGCATATTTTTCTGTTTGTGCAGAATGCTGTCTTAATGTTGTGCTTTTGGAGGATCTTGCTGATTTTGTGTGTAGTGCCTTTTATATATGGGAGGAGGGCTTTGCCGTTCTCTTGTCCTCTGTCTTGGATTTTGGTTGGGGTTTCTTTTTGGATTAGGTGGGTAATCTTCTTTCTTTGGAATCCATTGGCTGTTAGTACGTTGGTGAGAGTGTGTAGTTCGGTTTTTTGGTGTTGTTCATCGGCTAAGCACTTTGTTCTGGAGATGAGTGTCTCGGCTACGGAATTGATCTGTGCTGGGTGGTGGTGTGAGAGTGCATGTAGATAGCGGTTTATATGTGTTTTCTTCTGGTAGATGGTGTGTCCTAGGGAGACATTGGATCTTTTGTATACCAAGACATCTAGGAAGGGAAGTTGATTGTTGGCTTCTGTTTCCATGGTGAATTGTATTTTGGGGTGTAGGCTGTTGAGGTGTGTGAGGAAGTTGTTCAGTTTTTCTTTCCCATGTGGCCAGATTATGAAGGTGTCATCTACGTATCTGAGCCAGAGTTTGGGTTTGTGGTCGTATTTTTCTAGAGCTTGTGTTTCAAAGTGTTCCATGTAGAGGTTTGCGATGACAGGTGAGAGGGGTGATCCCATGGGTGCTCCTTCTATTTGTTTGTATTTTTGTCCATTGTAGGTGAAGTATGTATTGGATAGGCAGTGGTTGGTCAGATCTAGGATGTGCTTGGGGGGGTTGTATTTGTTTTGGATGGCTGTCAAGGCTTCTTTTATTGGCACTTGGGTGAAGAGGGATATGACATCGAAGCTCACTAGTAGGTCGCTGGGTTGTAAGTTTTGTTTCTTTATGATCTCGATGAACTGGAATGAGTTTCTTACGTGTGAGTTGATGGATTCTGCATAGAGTTGTAGTTGTTTGGCGAGAAATTTGGCCAGGTTTTGTAGAGGTGAGCCTATGGAGCTGACTATTGGTCTGAGTGGGGTTCCTTCTTTGTGTATCTTGGGAGACCATAAAGCTTAGGGCATCTGGATGATTTCTCTCTGGGTATGATTCTTTGCTGGATTTCTTCGCTGATGGGGGAGGCTTTTATTTTGATCTGGTGATTTTTCTAGGTAGGTGGTGGGGTCTGTGTTTAGGGGTTTGTATGTGGGGTCTTGGAGTAAGTTGGTTAGCTTGGTTTGGTAGTCAGATGTGTTCATAACCACTGTCACATTGTCTTTGTCTGCTGGTAGGATTATTATGCTGGTGTCTTCTTTCAGGTTAAGTAGTGCAGTTTGTTCTTCTTTGGATAAGTTGCTTTTGGGTGGTTTGCTGGTGCAGAGGATGTTGGTGATTTCAAGTCTGATTCTGTTAGCATCATCAGGGTTGGTTTTGGTCAGGCTGGTTTCAACTCCGCATATAATGGTTTCTGTGGGGATGTTTTTTGGGCGAGACAGCAAAGTTGAATCCTTTCGAAAGGACATTGGTTTTGGCTTTGGTGAGGATCTTGTCTGAGATGTTGTGCACTGTCTGTTTCATGTGTGGCTATGAAGGGGGAGGAGTTTGTTTCTGGCATTTTTGTAGTTTTCTGAGTTCGTTGGTGTGTGTGTCTGTCTTGAGGGTGATCTGTGTTTTGGCTCTCCAGACAGCGAGTTGTTTGGATTTGTCCCAAAGTGCAGGGTGAATCTTGTTGCTGAGTCTGAGGTGAAGTGTGAGGAGATTTTTGTTGATTTGGTCTAGGAGGAATCTTTTTGTGTGGAGTTCATTTCTAATTAGGGCCAATTCTGTTCTTTTTAGGATGCCTTTGGTGGCTGCTGTGTTGGCGTGGAATTTCAATTGGAAGCTTATGGGGATTAAATTTTGATCTCGGCAGTTGCATAGGAATGCGAGGTCACATAAAATGGAAGCTCTTTGGACTTCAAGTTTTTCATAAGTCCTGGTCAGATGGTGGGTTTCCTCCCCATAGAGGTGCAATATTTGTTTTCTGAGGTTTTTGCGGGTATTTGTATATGGATCTTTGGTTATTCGGGTTTTCTCCTGTGTAAAATTGGAAGTGTCTTGGCGACATTTTGACAATATCTCATTCGTCATCTTCAGGCTTGTCTATAGTCTAATGGTTTCTAGCGTTCCAGCATGTGTGTATGTTCCAGTTTGGGCACTTGGTGCTGTAAAGTTTTGCCATCACTGATATAGAATCTCCTACTTGAGCAGGGGGTTGGACTAGAAGACCTCCAAGGTCCCTTCCAATTCTGAGGATGATGGTGGTGTGAGGCATCTTTCTAAGCACTTGGGCTATTCTGACTCTTTGTCATGGCCAATAAATGGGTGAGCTTTGGAACTTTGAGATCAACAAAGCATTGTCCCAAATCTTGCCATCATCAGAGTTTGCTATCAGATATCAAAAATTTTTAGCTTTAGAATGATCCAGCCTTGGAATCTGGTGATGAAGTAGAAATAAGAATGTGTCAGATTTTCTCCTCCAAGTTGAGTTTTACCTGCAGCCTTGGAGAAAGTAACCCACTTCCTGACAAACAATAAGTCACATTTTGCATTATCAATATTGAGTTCAGTGTGATATACTCAGACCTAATATTCCTCACCTGCCACGCTTCCAAATATCAATATTATTTCCAAAAACAAAAATGAAATTGGGAGACCAAGTTAATTTCTTCTGTAAGACTTACTTCTGTTGAAAACAAATAAACCAATTGTGTTATACAATGAAATAAGTTCTCTGAAACGAACTAAAAGTCAAATCTCCAGAAACTGCCTTGAAGCAGATTTATCTAACACAAAAAAGCATGTAAAGCTAAGAAATTCTAAGAGGTAAATAGTGAACAAACAAGATATAACCAACATTTAAATGGATCTCATTACAATTATTTATTCCCATGTTTCAGTGGTTATTGCCTTTAAACTCAATGGTACCCAAGTGGATTTATCTCTTCAGTTACTACTAATACAAGATGGTAATTACTTCTAGTTTACCTAGTGGTTGTGTCCTAAAATGCATCATTAACATCTGCACCAGGATCTACTTAATAGAGCTATTATATCTGTATCTAGGTATAAGTAAACAATTGACTGCTAAACTGCAGTAAAGAATGTCTATGGAGATCCTCAGTCATCCAGGTCATGGTTTTCAAAAAGGCCATCTATGTCAAAATTTAACGGCCCTCTCTCAACAGAGGGGGAGGGATGTGACATCATCTATCTCCAATATACAACACAATCCTTTCAGCAGTTCCAAGATGGCTCCACAACGATTTGCACTACTCAAGTGACCCTGAAGATGCAGATAAACCTCCAGGTGGCCTCAACAACTCTCTAAAACAGGCCTATCAAACTGGAGGCCTGTGGGCCGGATGTGTCACGTGCAGGCCACGCCCACCCCAGCTCTGCAAAGCCCAAAAAACGTCATGATACATCACAATATCTCTTGGGACACAATCAAGTTTGACACCCATGCTCTAAAAGAATGTAAATGACCATTTGTCTGAAAGGAGTATAAATCCTTCTATTCCCCACCATCCAGTCATGGAATCAATCATTATCCAAAGTCATGGAATCAATTATTATCCAATCCATTACCCTCCACCTAGAACAGTGGTTCCCAAAGTGGGCAGTACCGCCCCCTGGGGGTGGTGGGATGCCTTAGGGGGGCACTTAGAGGCAAGGGGGCTGGCAGGGGGCACTAAGAGGTGGCAGGGGGGCATTCAAGGCGCCGGTCCTGCAGGTTCACCCATTGATTGTAGCACCGCTCCAGAGCCGGCGCCTCCAATGTGGAAGCGGTGGCACGTTATGTGGTGCCACGGCAGCGTTCAATGCACTGTCCCCCTGCCACCTCTTAGTGTCCCCAAGGGGGCCGGCAGAGGGGCGCTAAGAGGTGGCAGGTGGGCATTCGAGGCACCAGCCGGCCCTGCAGGTTCACCCATTGAGGCGCCGGCTCCGGAGTGGTGCTACAGTCAATGGGTGAACCTGCAGGGCCAGAGCCTCAAACGCCCCCCTGCCACCTCTTAGCATCTCCAAGGGGGCCAGCAGAAGGGCATAAGAGGTGGCAGGGGGCAGCGTGCCAAACGCAGCCGTGGCAGCATGTAACATGCCACCGCTTCCACATTGGAGGTGCTGGCTCTGGAGCAGTGCTAGTCAATGGGTGAACCTGCAGGGCCGGCACTTCGAATGCCCCCCTGCCACCTCTTAACATTCCCAAGGGGGGCAGCAGAAGGGCGCTAAGAGGCGGCAGGGGGCGGTGTGTCAAACTAGCAGTGCTAGTGTTGTGGAGCGGCGGAGATACGAGGCTGAGCCAGAGTGAACGTTAAAGGCTTTATTCCAAGAATAAAGGGTTGCCGCGTCTGCCTTCTAACTAGGCAGGTTAGCTGGCGGCAACGGGGCTGATACCGCTTGACAGCCGCCTTTTATAGCCGGCTGTCAAACGGTGTCAGCCAATGGGAGCGGCTGGTGCTCCCGCTCAAACAGCGGACCTGGTTGGGGACTCCAACCAGTCCCAAAGACATAACACTCCTTTCCCCCAGCCAGGAGCATGCATAGTCCTTCAAGTAGGTCGGTCGTCTGCGCTGGCGGCAGGATCGTCGAAGTCTGGGCAAGCCGCTGGCTGGAGCCAAGTCCTTGCCCCCAGGAAGCGTCTCGGAGGTTGTTGATGAGCGGGCTCGGTCGGTGGGGGCACTCTGTGAATTAGGTAAGTCTCCCTGTTCGGGTTGATCAGGGTGAGTTGCTCGGTCCGGATGGCAGACTGGTTCGCTTGGCTGTTGGTTCGGGGTCCCTTGTCAGTAGACCGGGTCCTCCAGTAAACTCTCTTGGTCGACAGGGTAGATTGGGTCCTGCAGGGAGCTTTCGTCGTTGGCACGATGGATTGGGTCCCGCAGGGATCTCTCGGCTGGGTAGACTGGTTCCAGCAGGGAGCCCTCGGTGCTGGGAGATTGGGCTGGGTAGACTGGTTCCTTGGTGGTTGCTGGGTAGGCATCAGCTGTGCTTCTCCATCGCCTTCTGAGTTGGTCCACATGTCTGCGCCACAGGCATCTGTCTTCCAGGAGTACTCTGTAGGATCTTGGACCTGTGACTGACACAACTTGACCAGGTACCCACAGAGGGTCCCCTGCATAATTTCTGGCATATACCAGGTCATGCAGGGCAAAGTCCCTGACCAAACTGTCAGATCCTATAGGGGTGTCTGGGCAGTAGTGGGGGTGCAACCTGTCCAGGGTGGTCCTAAGGCATCTCCCCACCAAGAGCTCTGCTGGGGATTTATTTGTAGTGGTGCATGGAGTCGTATGTTGGCTCAGGAGGTAACGGGACAGTTTGGAGTGCCAGTTTTCCTGGCCAAACCTGGCAAGTGCCTCTTTTGCTGACCTGACTGCCCTCTCAGCCATCCTGTTGCTAGCTGGGTGAAAAGGGGCTGTAAGGATGTGTCTGATGCCCAAGTTGGCAACGTACATACTAAACTCACAAGACGTGAACTGGGGGCCATTGTCAGACACCAGCGTATCAGGGAGCCCATGGGTAACGAAGAAACGGGTCAGAGCCTTAACGATTGCTTGAGTGGTTGTTGAAGGTAGTAGGCCAGGTCTATCCATTTGGAATAAGAGTCTACTACAACCAAGAAGGTCCTTCCAGGTACTGGCCCAGCTAGGTCGATGTGCAGGCGAGACCAAGGACCACCAGCACTTTCCCACTTGGTAGGCGTGGCTGCTGGTGGGGCAGCCCTGGTTTCCTGGCAAGGCTGGCATGAGCTTACCCAGCTGGAGATTTGGGCATCCATGCCAGGCCACCAAACGTAGCTGCGGGCCAGAGCCTTCATCCTTACGATGCCCGGGTGGCCCTCGTGAAGTACTTTTAGGATGGGTACACGAAGAGTGGCTGGGATGACTACCCTTGTCCCCCACAACAGACATCCCTGTAGTTTTGACAATTCCTGCTTGCATGGATTTTGAAAGGAGCAAAGTCAGAAGTGTATTGTGTTTCAGGCCACCCCTTCCCACCCAGTCCATAACTTGGGCAATTATCCTGTCTTTTTTGAGTGCGCAGCAATGTCTTCGGCTGTAACCGGCAATTTAAGTTCATTTACTTCAAAGATGGCATGAACAGGTGCTGGGTCTTCGACTGGGACTGGCAGGGGCAGCGACTGAGGGCATCAGCGTGACTCAAGTTTTTTCCAGGGCGATGCACCAATTTGAATGAGTAAGCGGCCAGGAACAAGGTCCACCTGGTCATTCTAGGTGATAGTACCTGTGGGGTTTGCTTATCCCCTGATAAAAGCCCCAGGAGTGGTTTATGGTCAGTTATGAGTTCAAAATGGTGCCCAAACAAAAATTCATGAAACTTTTTTACTGCAGCTACTGCAGCCAAGGCCTCCTTATCTATTTGGCTGTAGTTTCTTTCTGCAGTAGAGAAGGTCCTAGAGAAGAAGGCAATTGGTGCCTCAGAACCGTTTGGAAGTCTGTGGCTCAGGACAGCCCCAATCCCAAAGGGGGATGCATCAGCAGCTAGGACCAGGGGAAGTCGTTGATTATATTGGATTAAAACTGCATCAGATGTGAGTAAGGATTTGACTGACTTGAAAGCATGGGCTTCTTTGGGTCCCCAATGCCAGGGGGATTCTCTGTCTAACAGTCTGTGTAAGGGTTCAGCAATAGATGCTTTGTGAGGAAGAAATGAAGCGTAAAAGTTCAGCAGCCCCAAAAAGGCTTGAAGCTCCGTTTTGTTAGTTGGTGTGGGTGCCTCGTGGATAGCCCTTACTTTGGATTCGACTGGGTGAATGCCAGAGGCATCTATCCTATACCCCAGAAAGTCCACTTGCCTAGTGGCGATGGCGCACTTCTCCCTTTTAAGTTTGAGGCCATGCTGCCTAAACTTCTCTAGGACTGCTCTGACCCTTTGTATGAGCTGAGGTCTGTCAATTGCTGAGACTAAAATGTCATCGAAGTAAGGGACAACCCCTGGGAGACCTTGGAGAATCCTTTCCATGAGGGATTGGAAAATACCCGGGGCTACACTGACACCGAATTGGAGGCGTTTGCACTTGAATGCCCCTCTATGTGTGACTATGGTTTGTAGTTCAGCTGTCTGATCATCAACAGGGAACTGTTGGTATGCCTGGGACATATCTAATTTGGCAAAGATGGTGCCGGGCTCGAAGGTGTGTAACAGATGTTGGATAACGGGGACAGGGTAGGCGCTGACCTGCAGATAACGATTGAGGGTGGTTTTATAGTCTGCGCAGATTCTTATGCTGCCATCTTTCTTGAGTGGAGTGACTATGGGGGTCTCCCATTTGGCAAAGTCAGTTGGCTCTAACACCCCTTGCTTCAGTAACTTATCTAATTCTAAATCTAACTTTGGACGGATGGCAAAGGGCACTCTGGTGGCTTGAGGCGAAGGGGAATTGCCTGGGGGTCCACAGTGAAGGAGATGGGGGTGCCTGAATAGCAGCCCAGCTCGCTGCTAAAAACATCAGAATAGTCTGAGAATAGGGTGTCTACGTCAGAGGTTGAGACAGCATGGATCCCAGTTACGCTAAGGCCGAGAGAAGGGAACCAATCTAGTCCCAACAGACTGGGGAGGGCACTGTTAACAACCACCAAAGGCAAATGGCCTTTAAAACCTTGGAACTGAACTAAAAACTTGCCTTTCCCGAGGACAGGGATGTTCTTGCCTTGGTAGTCCCCCAGTGTCAGGTGGCATTTCTGCAGCTTCTTCTTTGAGAATCTGGGATGAATCTTCTTTAGGGTTTCCCAGGAGATGATCGAAAGTGCAGATCCCGTGTCTACCTCCATTCTGCAAGGCTTACCTTCTAAAGAAACAAAAATACTGATTTTATTAGGAGTCTTGGAAGTATGGTTCGCGTGGTAGCAAGTATAGCAGTCCTCCACTTGCCTTTGGAAATTAGAAGGTGGTGGAGGTCTCTGAGGAAAGGTTCGCCCTGCTTGGCAGATTCTGGCTAGGTGGCCTTTCTTCTGACAATTTAGACAGATGGCATTCCTAAACCTGCAGGATGCCCTAGAGTGGGAACCCCCGCAGGCTAGGCAAATGGGAGGTTGCTTGGGGGTGAAGTTGTTTCTCTGCCCAGCTACTTCCTGTGAGGGCTTTTGTTGCCTAAGGCGGTTAATGTCTGTTGAGTCTATGGGGTCTTCTTCGAGGGCAACTTCCTCTGAATGAATAGTGGAACTGCTAGGTCTTAAAGGAGTTCCTTGAATCTCAGCTGCTGACTGGGCAGAGAGCTCAGCAGCTTGGGCTTCTTCTATGGCTAAAGCTAGGGTTAAATCCTTTTTGGCTAGCAAGTGTCTTTGAAGCCTAAGGTCTCTAACCCCACAGACAATCTGGTCTAATAACATGTCCTCTAGGTAGTCTCTGAACCCACACTGTAAGGCAGCTGACCTCAGAGCTGCCATATACTCATTAATTGACTCCCCCTCAGCCTGCCTTCTAGTTCTGAAGGCATATCTCCTGGCTATCTGGGATGGTTTAGGTGAGTAGTGGTTGGAAAGGATCTCTTGGAGTTCATCCCAAGGTATGCTCCTGATAGAGCGAGGGGCAACTAGTGCTGTAGCGGTGTCAAAAACCGCAGCCCCACAGTAGCTGAGGAAGAAGGATTTTTTTCTGTGTTCAGCAGCATCTGTTAGACCAATAGCATCGAGGAAGTAGATGAACCGGTTTTTATATGAATCCCACGTTTCCTCGGCTGGCTTGAAGGGTGGGAATGTCGGATTGGTATTCATTTTGAGGCGGCAGTGCCTGTCACTTTAGTAGTTGTGATTCAAAATTCGCGCTCTTAGAAGAGCGTTTTGCAGCTGCGCCTGTCAGGCGGTGTCTGTCTCCTTGGCTGAGGAGGCTTTTTTGAATTTCGCGCTCTTTGTGAGCGCCGGCGGCTGCGGCTTCAGCGCCCGTGGCTTCGCTCTTAGTGGCTACAGCTCTACTGAATCGAACGTCTGGCAGCCTCCTATCGCATCCCGCCCTCGTCGCCAGTGTTGTGGAGCGGCGGAGATACGAGGCTGAGCCAGAGTGAACGTTAAAGGCTTTATTCCAAGAATAAAGGGTTGCCGCGTCTGCCTTCTAACTAGGCAGGTTAGCTGGCGGCAACGGGGCTGATACCGCTTGACAGCCACCTTTTATAGCCGGCTGTCAAACGGTGTCAGCCAATGGGAGCGGCTGGTGCTCCCGCTCAAACAGCGGACCTGGTTGGGGACTCCAACCAGTCCCAAAGACATAACAGCTAGTCAGTGGGTGTAACTGCAGGGCCGGCCGGCGCCTCAAATGCCCCCTGCCGCCTTTTAGCCCCCCTCTGCTAGCCCCCTTGGGGACACTAAGAGGCGGCAGGGGGCGTTCGAGGCGCCGGCCCTGCAGGTTCACCCATTGACTGTAGTAATGCTCCAGAACCGGTGTCTCGAATGTGGCAGCACGTTGGGAAAAGCCGCTGCCACCACTTTCCCAGCCACTGCCAATGCTTTCCCAAAGTGCCGCCGCTGTCACATTCTGTCTGTCTGTCCATCCATCCATCCATCCAAAAGGTTTGTCTGTTTGCCTGCCTGCCTGCCTGCCTTCCTGCCTGCCTGCCTGTCTGTCTGTCTCTGTCTCTGTCTCTGTCTCTCTCTCTCTCTCTCTCTCTCCATCCATCCATCCATCCATCCATCCATCCATGTTCGAAGCGCCGGCCCCGCAGGCACATCAGGAAAGTAGAGCAAAGCCAATCTGAGAGGGAAGGAGGGAGGGAGAGAGAGAGAGAGCAATAGATGCGATTTACATAGACTTCTGCAAAGCCTTTGATTCAGTGGTACATGACAAACTACTGTTAAAACTAAACTCTTACGGCATTTCCAGATCCCTTCATTAGTGGATTACTACGTTCCTATCAAACAGGCAACAAATAGTGTGTGTGTGTGTGTGTGTGTGTTCTTTTCTGCACTTTCTATTTTTTCGTTTTTATTCTTTATTTTGTTATATTATTAGAAAGTTCTTATCTTGCTAATTATAATGCTCAATAAAATTACCATAAAATAATCTGGCAAAGCAACATCATTAATATTAACCAGCTTTTTAAGCCAACAAATGAAGCCAACAGCATGTAAGTAAACCATGTGAAAAAATGTTAATAAATATTGTCTTTCAGATCCAAGGCGATGCAAGAAAAAAACATTCATGCCAATCTATGTGAGTGACTCACCTAGATAAAATACAATCCCACTTTGTTATTAAGATAATTTAGTCCATTAAATACTCTCTCCGCATTTAATCTGTCACTTACTGGCATTTTGATCAGATCCTGATATAGTTTCAATATTAACTCTGTCTGTACTCTAATAAAATGTAAGTGACATATTAAATGCACAAAGTGTATTCTATCTTTAATCCAAAGCATAGACTAATTTGTTATGGAAATATGCACCAAAAATGTTTATGAAACTAGACTTAACAGTCTAATGTGGAAAATCCAAATGAAGTATCCAAAATGCCATTGCAGCTGAGATTTACAGGTAGTCCTCAACTTACAACTATTCCTTTAGTGACCATTCAAAGTTACAACAGCACTGAAAATAGTGACTTACAATCGGTCCTCTCACTTACGACCATTGCAACATCCATTCAGTCACATGATCAAAATATGGGCACTTGGCAAGCAAAGTCAATGAGTGAAATGGATTCATTTAATGACTCCCTGATTTCTTTGCAAATGCAGTGTTTCACTTAACATCTGTGTCAGAAAGGTTGAAAAATTATGCATGTCTCATTTAACAATTCCCTTGCTTAACAATAGAAGTTCTGAGCCTAATTGTAGCCCTAAGTCAAAATGCCTTCAATTCTTTACAGATCTTAAAATATGGTGATAGGCTGCTGTATTTATATAAAAAAATATCAGCCAGAAAGTAAAAGAATAATAAAAAAAATATCTATTTCAAAAAGAGAAGGCTGGGTTGATCCTGCGATCCTGGAGGCTGCAGAAGATAACAAACATAAATCTCCCAGCCTACCTTCTAGCAAATGGGAATCTGTGCCATAAATTCATATAGATGTCCATTTTGTGAATGAGCAAGATCCCTTTCACAGTCATTTTCTTTCAGTCCCCAGACTGTGCTGCATCCAAGACTGAAGATCTTGAGATAAGTTCATCCTGGCAACCATTTGATGAATGGGCAAAACCCTTGTGGCAGCCATTTTCTTGCTACACTAACAAGCTCAAGATTCCACACACGTCCATCACTCTCCACTCCCAAAATTGAAAGCTGCTGCCATAGTCTATTTGAGTTACTTTTTTTTTACAGGTATTCATGCTGCTCGTGGATTTATCTCCCTGGGTACAGAAAAATAATCTCCATACATTTATAGAGGCATATGTCTGGATCAAGCCTGATAACCAGGAAACTAGGCTGCAAGCAAACAATAGTTCTAAGAGGCTTTAGCATAGTACTATATAATAGGAGCCTTTTCTACTCCACTGTCATCTTGAATAATTGTCTAGTTTTTCTGGAGCAGTAGCAAGATCAACAGAATCTGCACAACTCACGAATGTGTAATGAGAATCCACTATGAAGGTAAGGATGCTTGTTCAAGTGGCACATTGCTGTCTCTTTTCAACTGTTGAGAAACAATTTAAGCTTCATCAATGGCTTAAAAGTGACAAACAACCTTATTACATAGTTGATTCCCAGGCCAGGAAGGTAGACACATCTCAATATAACCAGCAAAAAACTACAACTCTATTAGCAAACTCTTGGCATCAAGATAACTGCAGACATCATTCTTATGAAATTAAAAGGTTTTTTTTTTACCAATTCCTCTCTCTCTCTCTCCAATATGTGTGTGTGTGTGTGTGTGTGTGTGTGTGTGTGTGTGTGTGCAGGTCTTGGTGTGTTCGGGTCTTTTCCTATGTAAGATTGAGAGTATCTCAATTACACGGGAAAAGACCCAAACACACCAAGAGCTGCATACCTGTACCCATGAAAATCTACGAAAACATATATATACACACATACACATATACACACACACATATACATACATACACACACACACACACAAAATAAAGGCAAGATAAAAATCAAATATATAAATAAATTTCACCTCTCTGTACTTGCCTGCTACTTCCTCAATATATGAAATTGTATGTATGTGTCTGGCAGAGAGGAGGAGAGGGAGAGGGAGGGAGGGAGGGAGGAAGGATAGGAGAATCAATATACAGTACAGGTTTTGTTCTGTTTCATATACGCTGCTTTATTTTAAACTTGACGATCTGTTGGGAAGTGATTGCAAGAAATTGTGCATTTGGGGTAAGCTTTCAAGAACTAAATAATTCAGCAGTTTTATTTTGTGACATACTAACTGAATTATTTAAAAGTAATCCTGTTATTACATTTTGCCTCCCATTCATTTTTTGTTGGAAGTGAGAATTCAGTGGCCCTAATGCTTCATCTCATTACTGACCACAAGGGGGCAGTGTAATATGCTAAGGATCTATTGGGTGTCCCATCTTTATTATGATTCTGTCTTCACTCATAAAGATGCCCAGGATGTAATTGTGGAATTCCCATTTTGAAGCTTACTACCAAATACTACTGGCACCAATGGCAGATTTCTTCTTGTTTTCTCTTTCAGCTAAGACTATCTTCAAGTGCAGATTCATATTTCTGCATAGCATAGAGATCGGACCTAAAATTAAAACTAGTTGCATGGGTCTGTTTGTGTTTGTGTTTGTGTTATATCTACTTATGCCTAATCTAATCTTAAACCACTTCCATCTTTCAGCACATGTGTAGAGAGTATGTTCTTTTTGAGTCTTTTCATATGATGTAATTAAACTAGGTGCTATGTTTGGCCTATCTCTACCATGTATTTTCTGCAAAAAAAAAACCCATTTCTTTCTTTTCTATTGTAACATCTGCTTCATCGATCATTGCTCAGATTAGACTCCCACTCTCAGAAACACTAATGCCTACAAAGAAACTTTCACTGGGGTCCAACAGGGTTATGAGTTCAAGGTCTGAACTGAATGCGCAAAGAGGTTCCATAAGAAAGGAGGGAAAAATTAAATCTCCTGGGGAGTTAGAAAAGCAGAAAACCTGCAAACACAGAGTCAGGAAAGTTACAGCCTATGGAAAAACTAGGAAGATGAGAATTTTCAGTTTGGTAGTTCAAAACAAAAATGCTCCTGAAATCTCAATTAATAACCTTTCTACTGGACAAAGAAAAAGTCACAAGAGCAGGACAAGATCAAAGAGACTGGAATCCTATAAATGACAGAGTAGCTGTGATGATCTGGCCAGGAATGAGTGACTCCATTCTTGGGCATGTCAAGAATTTAAATTAGGTGAAAGAACTTTTGAAAACCTTCTCAGACTAAAAAAGGTATCTAGTTTCAAGAGGAAAAAAAAAAGCCTTCCACCCCATATTTGCAAAAAGCTGTGCTTCAAGCATCTAGAATTTGTGAGCTGGGAAGGGGTGGCACATATAAACCCGCTTTGATGCAGAAGAGAAGACTGAGGCCACTTGGGGGTTTATTTGTATCCTCAGGGTCACCTGAGTCTACAGCACAGTCCTTTCAGTAGTTCCAAGAAGCCTCCACACCCATTTGCACTGCTCAGGTGATATTCAGATTATTTGGTAGTACATGGAATTTTCCTTGTCTCAACATAAAAGTGCCTCTACTTATCACTTTTACTCTTTTAAACTCAAATTTGCTTCTGGAATTAGGCAACCTTTGTCTCTATCTATTGTTGGAAGTTAAAAACCCACCCCTCCTAGAAAAAAATGAAATATTTTAAGATATACTAAAAAAGCAGAAACTCAAACCCCACACCTTTGTTAATGGGCCATTAAGGCCTGGGTCAGTCTATTCTACATAACAAAGATCTACCTCCTTCAGGCAGAGCCATTTAATTGCCCTTCATTGCACCACCCACCACGTTTCAACCAAATTTAGCACATAGACAACCTACAAAGCTAGCTATGACCTCTGACAGCAACCAATCAGATTATCTTCCTGTGCCCCAGGAAGTTCAAAGCCCAGAGAGGACATAAAACCCAGGCACTCTCAGCATCTGCTCCCTTTTCGGCCAGGATCTCCAAGCCATGTGGTCCTGTTCATCAATAAACCATCTTTCCAAGCGGCTTCCATGTTTCCAGTGTCTTTTTTCCCACTTGGAACTGAACCCAGAAGGATATTTCTTCCAACACTATCTATCTGTCTGTATGTCAAATCTATCTATCTATCAGGCCTATTGTGACAATTGTATTGAAATAATCTTCTCCCCAACTTTTATTCTGCATAAAACAGATTCCATCTGTACATGGTGTGAAAAATCAGCTGGCCGGGATGGAAGAGAGGATAAGCCAGATGCCCCCCCAACCTACTTATTTCATTTCTTAAAACATTCCTATGGTGCTTGGCTCCCAAGACAACTCTGTTCTATGTCATGCAATTTATAGCAATGGTCTATTTAAAAACAAGCTCTCCACAGGCAGGCAGCGGATGATGGGGTGAGAAGGGCTGCATAGAAGGATGAGAACAGTACAAACTGTCCCCATCTCTCTGTTGCTCATAAAACTGGCAATTACAAAAAAACAACAACATTCCGGCTAGACTCCAGCTAGACACAAGCTATCTTATGGCATATTCCACATAGCCCAGGATTGTCTATACATGTAAAATAAATTCCCTTGTTTTTCCTAAAGATGTCATGTGAATAATTGGACCCGTGATGCTATTTGACTCATTTACACAAAGGCAAACACAACAGCTGTGACATGACTTGCCTCCCACCCTCCCATCTGTCATTATTGTCAGAAATCTCAAGGATCTTTTTATACCACTTCTTCCCCAGTCATTTTAGATAAAGACTGAAAAGAATCTTATTCGCAGTATTTGGTATATAAAAAAAAGAGATAAAACACGTAAGAGAGACAGGTGATGTAGTGATTAAGTGTTCCCCAACCTTGACGACTTCCGGGTATGTGGACTTCAAATCTCAGAATTCCACAGCCTGCATATTCATTACTGAGTATTCTGGGAACTGAAGTTCCCACCTTGAATTTACCATGGTTGGGAAACCTGGGTCATGGTAATGGTGAGGGAGACCCTGGACAAATTCCATCTTCAATCACAGAAAATGCATGAGACACTTTAGGCCAGGCACTCTGTATTCTCTCTCATAGGACTGCAGCTATGGAATATGAAACAAAAGGAGAACCTTATTAATGAACTTATCCTTAAGGATTAACTTATAAACCCACATTAGATCCTTGAGATCCAGTGTTGAATAGCTGAGAATATTCTATTCTGAATTGTAGCTTCCTGACTTCTCCCTACTTCCCTCCCTCTTAGGAATTGTTCACAGAACCATCACAGTGTCTACCGTGCCCCTTATTTTTTGTAAATTTTAACTCCATCTCAAATCGTTACTCTGTATAATTGTTTGCAGAATGCCAGACCTTCTGGCACTGCCATTTTTAGTGCCATTGCAGGGTTCCCCTGTGTAATTACAAATGTTTATTACTTAATGAACTATGCATAAAATAATATAGGAAGCTGTTGACATATGACTGAATCTGTTCATTACCAAGGTAATAATGTCCTGTGCCTTTTAATGAGTAATTAAAATTATCCAAAGTAGTAAGAACTGTATAATCATACTGCTTATTAACATGATAATCCAATTAGCCCTGTGCTGAAACAATGATTATCAGGCTGTTAAATGGTGGCACCTAATTATTTTAGAGTCAGTTCAGGGTCCTCCTATTCCTCTTTTTGCCCTGAACAGATGAGCAGATGGTTAAACACAGAGCTCCTTAGGGATCCATTCAAGTGAAGCTTTCATGTGAAGCTTCTCCCTCAGTCACATCAGACATAAGGAAGCCACAGTTCACCTCACTGACCTTCAACCTATCCTTTTAATTGCCCCAAAGGCTCATTTACAGTTTATCTGGACACATATCAGGTAAATAGACTATTAAAGCTGTTATAAGAAAAGCCCATAGGTCGATCATATGTTTCTTTGTGTAGAGACATTGTGTCCAACTCTCTATCTCTTGGTAGAACTGGGAATAAATTCTGGAGAGCCATTATAAGTTTAGTTTCCTTTATTTTACTTTACTTTACTTTATTGTCATTGCATCTCGTACAACGAAATCAAACACCATCTTCAGTGCACATCATGACCATGATCATGAAAATAAACACAAACACACATCCTTCACCCTTCACACATGCTGCAACAGTCATAAGTGAAAAACAGTCATAAGTCACTTTTTTCAGTGCCATTGTAACCTTGAAAGGTCACTCCACACAAGCAAAGTACCAGCAAAGGGTGGGGGGGAACCTCCAGAGACATTCCTGAGACAGGAAGTCTAGTCCTGCCAAGAATGTAATAAGGGTTAACGAAGAGGCAGTTTCTGTAAGCAACACCAGAATGTTTCCTTCCTGCCTTCCTTACAGGATTAGGACAGTAATTTCTTCTAACAACTGGTTCTCCAAACTGCCTAGAATGTTAACAATCAGTTCTAGCGAATAGGTGCAAACCGATAGAATCCCACCCCTGGATAGAAGCTGTTTTTCAGCCTATTTGTCCTTGTGTTTACTATTCTGTACTGTCTGCCAGATGTAATAGTTCAAAAAAAAGGGTGCCCAGAATGAGATGGATCTTTGACAATGTTTTCAACTTTCTTAAGGCAGCGGGAGCTATAAAGCTCTTCCAAAGAGGGGAGAGGGCAAGCAATGATCTTCTGGGCAACGACATTAACCCTCTGGGGTGCTTTCCTATCTGCCACTGTGCAATTGGCAAACCATACAGAGGTGTTAAAATATTCTCTATGGTGCAACGGTAGAAGGTCACCAGAAGTTTTTCATTCAGTTGTTGTTTTCTGAGAAGTCTCAGGTAGTATAATCTCTGCTGGGCCCTTTTGACCAAGGCTGCAATGTGGGCACCACGTCAGGTCTTCTTTTAGGGTAACAAAGTTAGTGCAAATAATAGTGGAACTTGCAGAACATGGGCTTCCTATATGGAGTTCATTTACCAAAGCTTCCTTCAACCTGAAGGGCAAAACATTCTGCCTGATTAAGCTTCAGCAATCCATTGGTAAGGCTATTTAGAACTGATCTAATGGCAGGTGATCATTTGAAGATCACATTTTCATCTGACTGCCTGTTGCTGTGTGTTCCAAGAATCTCTTGTTCTCATTAAACATTTGCTAGTAATGTTCCTTAGAAAAGGATGGTTATGGCTGAGGGGTGGAGCTCATGTTTTGAATACCCTTGATCTAGCACATGGTTTTGCCAGGTGAAATAATCCTTGGAATCAGCTATTATCCATCTAAAGTCGAGGTTTAATGGTTTCCCCTGTCCAATCATGGCCAACTCAAGGGGGCAGTGGTCATCTTTGATTCTATGCTAAGGGAGCTTGCAATTATCTGAGAGATCCTTCCAATATCATGTGGCCATCATGAAAGTATGGAATGCAGTAATGTTCCTTCCCTCCCAAATGGTACCTATTTAACTGCTTGCATTTGCATGCTTTCAAACTGCTAGATTGGCAGGAACTGGGGCACTAGTTGGCTAAATACTGCTTTCTTTGAGTAGGCTATAACATTTCCATAACAATATATGTAATATAGATCTATTTCAAGCTATTTAGCTCTCGTCAGCTAACCATACCCTTCTGGGATTCGAACTGGGGCTTCTTACATATTAGGTAGATGTATTAACCACTAAACCACGGGCTCTGTTGAAGCAGGTTTGGATACACACAGTATTTTCTTTGCTGTGCTTCAGTCTTTGCCTCTGACACCTATGGCAAGCAATTTCTGAGAAGTTGTTTGATCATTATGTCTTACTCAGTTTGACCAGGCACTTTAGCTGCCAAAGACTTTGATGAAGTGAAGCCACTGAACTAGATTGGCCATCTAACACTGCTCATGGGGGAAAAGCCTGCTTCGGAAGAACTCCTGACACTTTATCAGTGATATTTACAGTCTGCCTGTCTCATGAACACTGCAGAAATAGGGACAAAGGGCACGAAAGAGCCATCAAGCACTCCTGGCATTTGATTTTTGTGAAGTTGCCTTCAATGTGGTGGGTGTTTCGTTTTAACTTCTTCTATTTTTGGAGATATATTAAATATCCCATTAGTAACCTTGTCATACTTCATTTAGATCCTAAGAGATGATAGGAAATCTTTCCATGGGATTTTGAGTTTGGGAGGAAAAAAGTCCATCCAGCAAGATCACAGGATAATTAAAAGATGTGTAATGGAAAGAACAATGCCTCCTAACAACAGAGTAAACTCAAAAAAAAAATCACCAAAAGAAACTGAAGAAAAAGTCTAATGTATCCTAAGGAAAAAAAAATAAAAGCGTCTATCCCAAGAAAGAAAACTTTTAGGAAATTGGAAAACAGATATTAATTTAGACTTTTGGCCAGCTCCACTGCTATGGACAGATACTGAGAGCAGCACCTTCCACCATTGCCAAGACAGCCTACCAACTAGAAGTCAATGGCCAGCAACCTCGCGGGCATCCAAAACAGAGATGTCAGGACACTATCAACACAGACATACAAGCCATGGGCCTGCGCCACGGAGATGCAGCTGGCCATGCAAAGTGGCGTTCAATGATGCGAAAGGTGGACCCTGAATCTGCGGGAATACACTAGGAGGAGGAAGAGAAAAAGGAGGAGGAGGAGGAGGAGGAGGAGGAGGAGGAGGAGAAGAAGAAGAAGAAGAAGAAGAAGAAGAAGAAGAAGAAGAAGAAGAAGAAGAAGAAGAAGAAGAAGAAGAAGAAGAAGAAGAAGAAGAAGAAGAAGAAGAAGAAGAAGAAGAAGAAGAAGAAGAAGAAGAAGAAGAAGAAGAAGAAGAAGAAGAAGAAGAAGAATTATTCTTACATGCTGTACAAGTATACCATCTCTTAATTTTAATAACTGTTGCCAAATCAACCCAGTTAAATTCTACCACATAGGTGAGCTGGAATTTTTGCTTTGTCAACATCCTATTACTGCACACTAAACCTGGCTGTTTAATGTACTCCAGTCTTGGCTGTATTTCTCAGTTATTACCTCCCCTTGGCAATGCACTCCAGATGCCTTGAAAAGATTACTAAATTGGAACCCTACCTGTGAAAACGTTATTCAGTCCCACCAACATCCATGGAGACACTTCTAATTGAGCTTTGGCTGCTTTTATAGCAGATACATCTAACAAAAATAGGCTCTTTTTTTTTGGATTTTGTTTCAAAGCTTTAAACAACTCAGTTTCACAATGACCTGGATGACTTTTAACCAGCAGTCTGTGAACAGTGCATCAGCAGGAATCAGCACACAAGATGTTTCAGGAGACCAAATTATCTCTTTCTGCCACTGATAACATCCAGAGGAGTTCAGATTCTCCTCCCGGCAAATACAGTTTCCAAAGAAATGCCTTCATTTTGTCACAGAATTAAAGTGTGTTTCAAGTTCTGCCTCCACAATCAACTCATTTTTTCAGAACACCCACAGGTAGTATTCTACTCTTCCACTGAAACCATCATATAATTGTTCAAGCACTAAATCTGAACCACTTAAGCTCCGTAATCCCATTTTTAAAAATGCAGCTGAATGACATTGTAAACAAGATCTGATATACCGTGTTCATGAAGGTGCCATTCAGAAGTGGTATTCAGCAGGTTCTGACCAGTTCTGGCGAACCGTTAGCGAGAATTTTGAGTAGTTTGGAGAACCGGCAAATACCACCTCTGACTGGCCCCGCCCCCATCTATTCGCTGCCTCCTGAGGCCTAGATGATCAGCTGGGTCTTCTTTTGTTGCCCTGCACAGGAGAATGGAGATGGAAAGCAGGTTAGTGGGGTGAGGAAGGAATGGGATTTTGCAGTAACCTTCCCCAGAGTGGGGAGATTTTGCAACATCTTTCCCCTGCTACGCCCGCCAAGCCACGCCCACAGAACCGGTAGTAAAAAAAATTGAATCCCACCACTGGTGCCATTGTGTAATTCAGGAATGGGGAACACTGGCCCTTTTATGACTTGTGGATTTCAACTCCCAGAATTCCTGAGCCAGCTCTTCCCCATCCCTGGTGTAACTTGATGAAAAGAGGCATTTTTACAGAAGGGAAGGCAGCATTGCTTGGCATTAAAGTATGGGCATTCCATGCAGAAGGGCCTACATTTAACCCTCAACAGGATTATGTAGGTCTTGCCATGCTACTTCTCAAATAACACACCTGACAAAAGACCCCCTAATAATTACAGTTCATATGACTCATGTGTTAAATATATTTCCAAGGCTTCTTTGTACATTTATCCCCTGCTGATTATAACTATTGTTCAAATGCTAGATAGTAGCATTTGATGTTCAGGTTGTGTGCCAATTCCTCCTCCCTTTATGGTTCACTTTATTTTAATCAACCACTTTACAGTATTGTATTCCCCGGGCTTCTTATCAATTCTGTTAGACTTTTGAGTTATCCTATCCTCCAATGCAATTGATCTTTTCCCCCTGGTCTTTTCCAAAGCATTTTGGGGTTGATATATCAAGTGATCAATTGAATTTAAATAAGATAAATGCTACCAATATCTGTCGTGTATATATTTATGGGCTTCTTTTTCCCTTTTTTTAGCTTCAAACCACAAACACTTTTTTCTACAAATGTGCCATTTTGATATTCTTCTACTTTGGATTGGAGAAAATTGTAAATAAGACTAGCTATATAAAGTGGGAATGGCTAACTATGCATTGTATTTACTACTCCAACTTTCTCTGAGAGATGAAAAGACAAGAACTATTGTGCTTATCATTTAATTTATAAGGTACCCAATTCATAACAACTCAGGAGAGCAAACAAATTAGAATTCAAACCTAAGACATCAAACTAGTTTTTAAAATTATGCCCTTAGCTGGGAAAAACAGACATATGCAAACAGGCTAAATTTGATTTTAGGCAGTGGTGGGATTCAATTTTTTTTTACTGCCAGTCATGTGGGCATAGCTTCATGGGTGTGGCAGGGGAAGGATACTGTAAACAGGGGTGGGATTCAAATTTCTTAACTGGTTCTGAGGGCGTGGCCTAATTTGTGGGTGTGGTTTGGTGGCCATGTGACTGGGTGGGCATGGCTTGCTGACTGGGAGTGGCTCGGTGGTCATGTGACTGGCTGGACATGGCTTGTATGTAAATATTGTAAATACTTATGTAAATATTGACTTTTTTTATAAAAAGAGCAACTTTTACCCAAAATCAGGCAAAGCAGGCAAGCAGATTGAGTGCTTGCAGAATCACAGATTGACTCAGAGATTTATCTTTTTGCAATCTGCTGCCTGAGACTGTCATATAAAATTTGCTTGCAAGCAAACTCATAAAATTTGCTAGCAAGCAAATCCACAAAATTATCTCACAGAACACCATTTATGTAAATATTGATTTTTTTTAAAAAAGCAACTTTTACTTAAAAACAGGCAAAGCAAGCAGGCAGATTGAGTTCCTCACAGAATCACAGATTCACTCAGAGATCTACCTTTCTGCAATCTGCTACCTGAGTCTGCATTGAAAAATAGAACCTTCAGTCCCAAGGAAGGTTCAGCTTTAGCTAGAAAGCAAGAAATCCAATGACTTCCTGCTTTCTAGCTAATCTAAATCTCCCGGCACAGCTGATGGTTGGAACAGCTGATGGTTGGGGGGGGAAGGAAAAATAGCAAGTTACCAAAAATTAGGTGAAGGCACAATGCAGACAAGTTGGATGGCATGCATGCCAGGTAAGGAGTGAGTGGGCATGGCATGGTGGGGCCAGTCAATGTTGCGATTTACTGGTTCTCCAAACTGCACAGATTCTATAGAACCAGTCTGATCAGGTAGAATCCCACCCCAACTGTAAAATCTGCATTCCTGTCCCACTCCAGGGGAAGGATACTGCAAAATCCCATTCCCTGCCCACTCCGGGGGGGAAGGTTACTGCAAAATCCCCATTCCCTCTCCACCTCACTAACCAGCTTTCCAGCTCCGCCCTCCTATTCAGGGTAACAAAAGAAGATCCAGCTGATCAGCTGGGACTCGGGAAGCAGAGAATAGATGGGGTGGGGCCAGTCAGAGGTGGTATTTGCCAGTTCTCCAAAATACTCAAAATTTCTGCTACCAGTTCTCCAGAACTGTCAGAAACTGCTGAATACCACCTCTAATCTTAGGCCAGGTAGACATATATTTGTTAGTTTTTCAGTTTTTATCCTTCCTTTATTATTTTTACAAATAACTCAAGGCAGTGAACATATCCAAGACACCTTCAATACACTAAATTAGCTTTCTATATGTTAATTGCTGTAAGGATATTCTGTACCTGTATTGGAAAGGTTGATTGAACCTTTCATTGGACACATGGCTAAGTCCTAGGAGGAAACTTCAATGTTTGACATTAAGACTTGTCTTAACAATCGGTCTTATACAGAATTCAGTTCAACTTCAATTTTGCATAACATCTAAACATCTAAATTAGAACAGAGTTTTAGCAACATGGACTGAATTTACAACAGCATATAATCAGCCTTTATACTATGTTGACTTGATTTTCTGTATATTCCTGATATTCATGAGTTTAATAATATTTAAACTTTAAAATTGTATCATATACTCCATTATTCATAATTAACTAATGATACACTGGAAAAATATAATATTTTTCTGTATAAGAAGCAGAAAATGGGTGGCTTATTTTATCCAGCTCTTTGCTCCAGATGAGGGCTGCTATATTTGGGCTACAAAAATCTGACTGACCACTAGATGGCAGCAAAGAATTGTCATTTTTTTAATATCTCTTTGCTGCTATCTAATGGTCTTGCCAATATATTGTTCTCAGTGCTTCAAGCTTGGAGGGAGATTTGCAAGTCAGCTTCACAATGCTTTCAAAAAATATAGGAGTAAATTATGATGGTAAAAATGCTGTAGTGTAGAAGTACTCTCATATTCACATGCAAGACAAGAGAATAAGAAAAAAGAGAGAGCAAACTGAATGTTCAGCAACATACAAGTATATCTTGGGCTTTGCAGTAAAACTGGTTAAGTGTAGGCTATCCAACAACACAAAAATTCCAGGATGGTTGCATCAACATCATCCTAAAGGTCCATATAGCTGAGGGACATAGCCTAATAATGTCACTACCTTCTACAGGGGGTTATCTTACAGATTTTGGGAAAGGTTGGCAGAGGAAGACTATGTATATTAAATGAATGACTTAAAGTTAGGCAATAATATAAGTTTCCCACCAAGTATTTTTTGAGTACATTTATATTCTACTGCTTGGTTCACATTTTATTAATTGCTTTTGTAGAAAGTTAGCATCCACCAGAGGTGGTATTCAGCAGATTCTGACCAGTTCTGGAGAACCAGTAGTGGAAATTTTGAGTAGTTCAGAGAACTGGCAAATCCCACTTCTGACTGAAGATTTTACAGTATCCTTCCCCTGCCACACCCACCAAGCCATGCCCACAGAACCGGTAGTTAAAAAAAAATTGAATCCCACCATTGGCATCCACCTCTCTCCTAGAAGAATGAAATAGTTTGAGAAATATTAAAAAGGCAGAATATTATATTTCCCTAGATGAAAGATGGAGAAACATGATCTTGGATAGCACCCTCCCTCTTGTCTTTCTTAATAGACTTTAGCAGATGTCAGCACTTAAGAGATAAAAAGATAGCCAGCTCTATTCATAGGCAAAAATCCCTGCAGCAAGATCTGAACTAAGGTAGGATTAGCCGTCAGCCATAATAGAAATTTCCCAACACCCTTTCAGAACACAAGTCTCCTTCTTTGTATCATCTCAATTGTATCACCCCTGGCAAACTTCAACCAAACCTGGGCAACAACATATAGCTATGACCCCTACAGCAGCCAATAGAATACATGTCCTTTCACAGAACAGGAAGTTCATGTTCAAAGCCCAAGAGAAGGTATAAAAACCCCTCACTCTCTCCTCCATGTGGTCAGCTGCCCAGAACCCATGTGCTTGGAGGTTCTGCTTCATTATTAAACCATCTTTCCAATCAGCTTCCATGTTTCCAGTGTCTTTCTCCTGGCTTGGAACTGAATCAGATGGATATTTTTTCCAACAATTTTCAGTCTTCAAAGAACGTATGCCCTTTGTGAGAAATACCACACTCACAGATACGTAGTAGTTGCTGCCTTCTCTCTTTTCTGTTAATTCAAAGTCCTTGTGATAATTAAGTGACTCACTCCAACCTGCTACCTTTGGTAATAAATGAAAACACAAACATGACCTATTTGTCTTCTTCTTTTTAATTATTATTTCGCAGAATAGTCAGTTGTTGCCAAATTGCTCCCAAAAATCAACTTTGTAATCACAATTTCATTTTGTTATAGTCCTACTTAAAACTAGGCTGTTTAAGTACCATTAGCATTAATAGGTTTTAATCAGACTGAAGAACAGCAAAATGGCTAAGTATTGAATGTTAGTCCCAAAGGTGCTTTTTTTTTCAAGAGGCAACTGGACGTTCTTGTTTCTTTAAGCTTCCTGGATGAAAAGTGAAACGTCTTCAAAGAAAAACAAGAAAGTCCAGGTGCCTCTTGAAAAAGCATCTTTGGGACAACTTTAACTCAGATGACAGAGATCTCCATAGACATATTAAATAGTAGGATACAAAAATAATCAGTCTACAGAATCTCAATATAGTTCTTCCCTCTTTGTCTGATATTCTTTGAATCAGTGGCTATCTATCTAGTAGCATCCCTAGCCTACCAATTTGAGATTGCAGCCTTCTTCTAATTTTGGATATCTTTTTTGAAGGCTTTACTTGACGGGGTATCCTAATTCTGCTAAGGTAACTTTACTATAAAATAGAATTAATTTTTGTCATGTTTTCTGTCTGCTCTACCTGGTCTACATCAGACCTGCAAGGCATCAGTCTTGCAAATCTGAAAGTACAATTCTCCCACTGTCTCTTTTACAGATCAAGAAACTAGGGTGGTCCTTTATAAGCCTTGCCTCACCTAACTATCCAGCTGCAGGCTATGCCCTTTCTTATAGGATCATTCTGTAGGCATATCTCTTCAGCCAGTCTCCCAAGGTCTTTCCCACACACCATTATAGAGAGAAGGACTGCCATAACAACTATACCAAATTGGCTGACATACTAATATGGCCTGTGCTAATAAAATAGAACAGGGAACATAATAATTATATTGGGGGGGAATCTAAAATACATTGTCCACACCAGAGGTCCACAATCTCCAAGCCACAAACTGATACCAGTTCATGGCCTGTTAGCAACTGCACTGCACAAGCGAGAAATGCTTCATCTGTGCATGTGCAGTATCTAGGTAATGCCCAAAAGTAACCACCCCTTGGTACATGGAAAAAGTGATCCCTGGTTCCATAAAGGTTGGGGATTGCTGGTCTACACCCAAAAAAATTACATTTGTTTTTTAACTATATTTATTTCCAACTTGAAATAATAGTCTCTCATTATTTCAAGTCATTCATTTTAACTAGTGCCCTGTAAAACCTAACCAAACAGTATTCCAAGGACAAACGTAGGATTGATGGAATGCATTAGGGTTTATACATATGCACCAATAAATAAGTTTCCACATTGCACTAAGCTATGGTTTAATCAAATTACAATGATTCATATATAACATTTAATCAGAAATTGTGTTTTACAAGGCACAGTGGTTAGGTTTGTATGATGCTCTAAACCAAACCTAGCATACCATCTCGTGTCTTTACATAATCTACAGATCTACAGCAGCTATTCTCATTTGTAAACCATAGGTGATGACTTAGTGCAGTGCTTGAGCCCAGCCTATGAAAATGATCTATTTGAAACAACTGGAGAAATGTTGCTTATAGATAAGCAAAAAATAAAAAAGTGTTTGACATGCAAGGTGACATTGTTTAAACATATCTACTACATTTCCAAACAGAATTGTTGAGCTGGAACACTGTCAAATCAAATCTCTCGCAGAAGCAGGAAATCTATTTCTGTCATAACATGATGCATTCTTTGAGCTAACAACAATAACAACAACATCAACAAACCTGGTAGTAGGGCACAGATATTCTTCAGCCGATTTTTCTCTTCCCCACTCCCACAATTCTCATTCAATCCGATGAAAGAGAATTTGCTTTCAAACTTTCTTTCGAAGAATAAGACAAATTCTGAGAGTTTTAGTGTGGTGTTTCTTAGCTTAGTTACTGATGATGGAGTAGCTGTGTGGTATCTCTAAGAATTCTCCATTTCACCTATTCAATCATCATGTACAGCTTCTCTTGTTTCCATTGTTTCAGTCCAAAGGAAGACAAAGGATGCACATGAAGTTTTTCTAATATCAGATTGTGCCAAAACCCTGAAACAAACGTATCAAGAACTAACAAATGCTTTTACAGGACAAATGTCAATGAAAAGAAATAAATCAGCAGCCCACACTTGTTCTGTAAATATTATGGGGTGGGGGGAGTTTGCATCTCCCATTTGTGAATCAGTGGTCTACACTCCTACAAGACATGGCCTATCTTTATCTAGAAAACTGGTGACCCCAATTATAGCATGAAAGATATAAAACCAGCCCAACTGGAGGTTACTATAATGGGGAAGGTTGTCTAGAATAATAATAAGTATTTCTGTATAATGTTGTTGTGGTTGTTAGTCACAAAGTCATGTCCAACCCATTGCAACCCCATGGACAACGTTCCTCCAGGCCTTCCTGTCCTCTACCATCCAT
The DNA here is from genome assembly GCF_049901715.1 of Pseudonaja textilis. Lineage (NCBI taxonomy): Eukaryota > Metazoa > Chordata > Lepidosauria > Squamata > Elapidae > Pseudonaja > Pseudonaja textilis. Next base: position 17,078,733 of record NC_141992.1, on the reverse strand, counting down.
TTAACTCACACCTACTGCTTTAGTGACTCCATCCAGCCACCTCATTCTCTGTCGTCCCCTTCTTCTTTTGCCCTCAATCTTTCCCAGCATTAGGCTCTCCTCCCGTGAGTCCTTCCTTCTCATTCGGTGGCCAAAAGTTTTGAGCTTCATTCTGTGTAATACTCCCTCGCTAATACCTACTACTGGTAGTCCTCAAATTACAATCGTTTGTTCGGTGATTAAAGTTGCAACAGCATTGAAAAAAGTAATTTAGACTGGTCCTCGCATTTACAACCAGTGTAGCATCCCCACATGATCAAATTTGGGGTGCTTGGCAACTGGCAGGTTATTATTATTCTTAGCGTAAGGCATTGTAACATGAGCCAGGAGATTAATTGTTTGCCCATGTATCTGCTTTGTTGTAGGACACACTTCACGCTTCCCAAGGTGCACCACAGAAGGGTGAGGCTGGCTTTGCACCAGAAAGAAAGATGAGCAGCTCTCCCTGTAGCATCATCCAAGGACACACACACACACACACACACACACACACACACACTTGCCCTGGAGCTACCTTATAAACAAGCACCACAGGTTCAGATTCTGGCAGCCAATCAGCTGGGTCTTCTTTTGTTGCCCTGCACAGGAGAATGGAGCTGGAAAGCAGGTGGGATGGGGAGAGAATGAGGATTTTACAGTATCCTTCCTCTGGAGTTGGGTGGGAATGGAGATTTTACAGTATCCTTCCCCTGCCACGCCCACCAAGCCGTGCCCACAGAACCGGTAGTAAAAAAAAAATGAATCCCACCACTGGCTAGAAGACCTCCAAGCTCCCTTCCAGCTCTGTTCTATTCTATTCTATTCTATTCTATTCTATTCTATTCTATTCTATTCTATTCTATTCTCTTGCAAAGAACATGCTTTAGAACTGCTATGAGAGCAGAAGCTGAAGTGAGTGACAGGAGCTCACCCAGCACACAGTGCTAGAGCTCGCTGGAGCAGAGACTATCTCCAGCACCATTGAACCACCATGCCTCTTAACTGGCAGGGATGTATGAGGGTTGCAGCATCCTGTGATCATGTGATTGCCATTTGCAACCTTCCCAGCCAGCTCCCAGCAAGCAAAGTCAATGGAGCAAGTTGGATTCGCTTTAACAACCATGGGGAAAAAAGATTGTAAAATTAGGCACTACTACTTTAACAACCACTTTGCTTAGCAACTGAAACTCTGCTCCAAATTATGATCGTAAGTCAAGGACTATAGGTAAATACGATACATAATGAACAATCCTTAGTTGCATTTGGCATCTTTGCATTTTCTATAGCTCCGCTTTACTTCACCGGCATCCCTTAAGGTTTCGTATTATTGTTTATTCATAAGGAACACCTGCTTTTTTGCCACAGAGTTCTACCTGCCTTCCCCTCTAGGGCTCACATTCTTTCAACAACTACAATTATTAATTAAGTGACTACTCATTCTTTGTATGCTTAGATCTCAGAAAGAAAAGCAAATTATCCCCATTTCCCTCTGGCAATTTATCTCTAAAGAGACAACAGGATGAGAAGTTGTGTGACTTTTTTTTGTCTGTTCCCCCAACCTATAAAAAGGGGGGAATCTTTTTTTGCCTTTTGATTAATTGATTAATCAAAGCTGCAAGCAATAATGAAACAAAGCTTATATCTACGTGAAAGCAGTGGCTGCTATTATTGAAGCAACATATTGAGCAAACGGAACAAATGCATTCTCCGAAAGGAACCTGCCCATCGACTAAGAACTTGTGGGGTTGCCCACTTTTCAGTTGCATGTCTGCTAAAGGTTTGTTATGCAGTACCTTCACCCCCCAAAGAACTATTCTTATACATGTGTCTTGCCTTATGTGAAACTCTCTTCCTGCTCAGTTTCAATTGGCAGTGAACATGTTATGGTATGTGAGAATGGCCTTGGGACACAGGAGGAAGAGTTGCGGTGTAGACAACAAAATCTGTCCCAGCTCCTACCCACCTAACAGTTCGAAAGCATGCAAATACAAGTAGATTAATATGCACCACTTTGGCGTCCCAAAGGTGCTTTTGTCAAGAGGCAACTGGACTTTCTTCACCAGAAAGTCCAGTTTTCTCTAGAAAAAAACATCTTTGGGACAACCATGACGGAGAATCTCCATAGACATACCACTTTGGTGAGAAGATAACAACATTCTGTGTGCCATGGTGTATATGCTGACCACATAACCACGGAAGTGTCTTCAGACAATGCTGGCTCCCTCAGCTAAGAAACAGAGATGAGCCTCACCTCCTAGAGTCAGATGTGACTGGAAAGGGGAAATCTTTACCTTTACCTATAGACAGAATCTTGCCAGACTGAAAACTCTACTATCTGCATGTACAATAAATTTGATGGAGATTCTCTTCTGTTTTTTCCTTTTGAAAAAACACCTTTGGGACAACCATGACCTGGATGATTGAGAATCTCCATAGACATTTAGCTATGAACTTTGGGATGAATACCTTTCAAATGGGGCAGGGGTTTTGAACAGATTTCCAGGATATAAATTCTTCTATCCTCCATGGGGTAGAAGTTCCTCCGACAGAACTGAGGAAGTTTCTTGGATAAGAAGCAAAATATCTTCAAGGAAAAACAAAATCCAGTTGTCTTTTGAAATAGCACCTTTGGGACTTCTAGATCAATAGGAAGTCTGGCCTGTTATAGCTCGAAAGCAGATCTCTTTCATGAAATTGTGATATAATACAGAATAGCATTTAGTGAAATAGATGAAGCTTCTTCAAAACTTTGAAAGAGTCTCTCTATATACATATATATCCTCCTTTTTACCTGTCCTTTTTACTGTATCTACCCCACTGATCTTATATACCATTTTAAAATTACAATAAATAAAACAATATAAAACAATCAACAAGAGAGATCTTGGGTGACAAATCTAAGCTTCCTTTCTCCATGCTGAACTACTTATATAAGCAAAAGACAAAACACTAACATCCAAACAACAGCCACATGAATGAGATATCTTCCCCGTAAGCTCAGCCTTACATTAAAGCCACAGGTGTTTCACAATGTGTAAAGAAAGCATCTCTTTTTGAAGCATTAAGGCAGCCATGTCATTTGCAAGACATAGTGCTTTGAAATCACTGAGAGAGGTTTTATATCCAAATATATTTTATTCTTCTGTTTCCATCTTCTCCTTAAAATATTAACAGAATCCACAATGGTCTGGGAATCAGTGTCTCCACTAGATAATTGATGGTCAAACTGCAATTAAATTAATCAGGTACAAATTGCAAACAGGGAAAAACTTCCTTAACCCCCCACCACCACCACCACCCCAAAAAATAACTTACCCAGACCTAATCCACATATAAAAAAAATAAAATCTGCAAACACAAACAGGGTTAATTAAATTATGTCTTCCAGGAAAACTGCATGTTCCCAAGAATTAGCATACCTACACACACACACACAAACACAAACACACACCCTAGAACCAGCATGTGACACTCTGGATAAGCTTCTTCTATTAAGGTTTTCTGCTTTGCCCCATTTCTCTGCAGCCTGCCCTTAAAGGCTAGCTATTTTTCTTTTAGGTATAAATATTTCTTCTTTTCTCACAGCTGTCTGGATCTCATTTTGATTTATTTCTGTGCAACTCAAGCTGGAACCCCTAATTATTCTTCTGACAGCGATTCCCAGTTGTCTGTATATGCATGCCTGAGAGTGTGTTGTATATGTGCACACAAGCACATTTCCACTGAGAATGTCAAAGAAGGTAGGTGTCAGCATTCCAAGTAACACACCCATTGAAAGCAGAACTCCAAGGCAGGTCAATTCCTGAAAGAACAATTTATTGGTTACATCCAGGGGTGGGATTCTACCAGTTTGCACCTATTCGCTAGAACCAGTTGTTAACATTCTAAGTAGTTTGGAGAACTGATTGTTAGAAGAAATTACTGGCCTAATCCTGTAAGGAAGGCAGGAAGGAAACATTCTGGTGTTAATTACAGAAACTGCCTCTCTGTTAACCCTTATTACATTCTTGGCAGGACTAGACTTCCTGTCTCAGGAACTTCTCTATAATTTTTTCCCCTCCTTTGCTGGTACTTTGCTTGTGTGGAGTGACCATTCAAAGTTACAATGGCACTGAAAAAAGTGACTTGTGGCCATTTTTCACACTAACAACTGTTGCAGCATCCCCAAAATCATGAGAGGCCAGGGGAGGAGATGCGTGCCTCGATGTGAGTGATATTGAGTTCGCCACGCCCAGCCAATAACATGACCACCAAACCATATCCACCAACTAAGCCACGCCCACAGAACAGGTTGTTAAAAAATTTGAATCCCACCCCTGGTTACATCGTATTGGCACAACTGGTGAAAACTGACTCTGAAAGTTCCCATGGTTTTCATCTAATTAAAAAGTGAAAGTTCCCCCTTTCCCCCCAGTCATCAGTCACATTGTCCAATAGAGGTACAGGCCCATTGCTCAGTTACTCCGCATCTCCTCTTTCCCGCCACCTGTTGAAATGTCCTTGGTTCCCACAGGAAAACTTTTTGTTTTGACTACAAAATCCCGATCGCTGTCTTGTGGTAACAAAACTATGGGTATTTTCCTCCCTCGCTGTCTTGTGGCAATCCTGAAGCCACAAGATGGCATCATCCAGCTTCACTTCAGGATTGAGAGTAGGCGGCAGCATGTATGTCCACACATATGAGTGATATCCACAGGGAGAAGGTCAAAAAAGTCAAGATGCCCAACAGGACCATGCAATCAAAGCCCAGCCCTTTTTTAAATGTTGTTGTGGACACTCCGGCACGCAGTGGTAGCCAAGACACGTTTTGAACCAGCTACTTTTTAAAATTTCCCACTCCTTTCTGCTCCTCTGGTAAAGTGGCTTATTTATTTTGCCTAGCTTATTCATTTTGTCTAACAATTGCTATGTAGTGCAAGTGCAGAGAGAGGACTGCCAAAGAGAGGAAAATTGAGAGTCCTCGAGGACTTTATCTTGTTTCTCAGCACAATGAGGAAAATTAGAACTCAGCTAACTAAAATCCAGATGAAGAGCTTACGTACAGCAAAGCAAATGCATGCCACGCTCAACAGAATGCCAGAGTCAGCCTAAGTAATGGGTACTTGCTGGGATGCTGGAAAGGAGTAAATTGACCTGTGGGGTTTCCAAGGATGGTAATATCACAAGGAAGGATCGGCACGCTCAGTACAGCAAATAAAACAGAGCTTATAGCATTGAACAGCAGCACACAAAGGAGAGGCAAACAATACATTTAGCGGCTATGAATCTCCAGGGCGAGATAAAGAGGCAGGTTAAGGAATGTTTACAGGAATAAAGAGCATGAAAATAAAATTCCTTCCATCCTCTGACTCAGTTGTATTCAATTGCTTCAATACAACATTCTGACTCCAAACTGCAAAAACCTTGGTCTATTTTTCAGATTGTAAACTGTTGGCTGCATGTACAGCTATGATTGCAGAGGAAATTCCATGATTTTTATTTCTATAAATCAGACTTCCTGCCAAAGGAAAGCTGACTTCCTGGGCAGAAGGTTAGAATCACTGTTTTCAGAGATTTCTCCTGTGTGATGACCCGTAGTGTCTCAAAAATAGCACAAAAACTAAAACATGAATCAAGGTCTTGTAATGCCTTCAACTTAGCTTCACTGTTTTATTAGTCACTGTTTAAATTCAAAAAGTAGATAATGAAGCAAAAGGAAACAAAAAATAAACTGTATTGATGAGAGTTCCAAGGCAAACCAAGATAATTAATCACACATACCAGGAAGATAACCGTGAAGAGTCCATGGGAAGAACGCCAACAAAGATAAACCTCATCCAAGGAAAACACTACTTTGACTCCAGCATCTGTGAACACGCAGTTCCAAACTCTTATAAAGAGCTCATAGCTACAACCCATGAAGAGGATCATGGCCCTCTCCTCCCGAGTAGACCACGCTTTTCCCTGATCCTCTCCTCCCTGCATTCCCTAGGATTGATGGGGATGGGCCTGGATCCTCCTCTGATTTCTCAGCTGACTTCTACCCTTCCCCAGCCTCCTCCACCACCTCTGGAGCCACACTTCCATTCCCTGTTGGCTGTTCCTCTTCTTCCTCAGAGTCAGTCTCCACCAGGGGCATGACATCCTGTTGATCTTCTTCTTCTCCTCTTAATTTGGAAAAAAGGAAGCTATTTACTTTGAAAAGGCCCACTCTATTAATGAGCATCTCCTACAATCTGAAATGGTACAATCCAGTTACAACAGTCATATTCAGATAATGTACAGGTAATAGCAATAGTGCTTAGACTTATATACCACTTCAGTTTATAGTGTCAACATAAGCCCCCCAACAACCTGGGTCCTCATTTTACCAACCTTGGAAGGATGGAAAGCTGAATCAACCATGAACCAGTGAGAATTGAACTGCCGACTGCTGGCAGTCGGCATCAACAGAAGTAGCCGTACTGCATTCTAACCTCTACATTCCAACCTCTAACCCAGGGATGTCAAACTCAATGCCTCTGGGTCAGATTCGGCCCACAGGGTGCTTAGATCTGACCCACAGGACTGCCCTGGAAACAGCAAAGGACTGGCCTGCGGTGCCTCTGCCAGCAAAAATGGAGCTTGGGAGGGCCGCAAGCTCCATTTTCACTGGCAGAGGGTTGCACGAGGTTGTCATTTGGCCTTCTCCCCAGTATCACCTTCCTCCGCTGGGGACAATGGATTCCCCCCAGCACTGCCCAGGGCCACCACGGGTGTCCCTGACATGAGTGATGTCAAGCCCATACTGGCCATGCCCAGGTCAAACACAACCCTGATGTGGACCACAATGAAATGGAACTTGATACCCCTGTTCTACCCATTTGGAAATCTTCTGAAACCTGAAATTCAGAAATCTTCTGAAACGTATTTCCATAACATGTTGAAATACCCAAAAATGCAATATGTGCATTTAGCTCAAACTTCTGCATACTGGATGCAGCATTGACATCTTAAAACTGGGAAAAAGAATTATGAAACCTGACTTGGATACCCAAACCCTGGAATGAAAGGAAGCAGTGTTCCCCTGATGTTTCCAAAAAGCAAAGCTTTTGTCCGATGTTTTCTTTCCTCGGTATTATGAAGATATTCCAAAGGACAGCACCTTTAGGTCTTTTTAAAGTAAATCAAGCTATACTCATGATTCCTGTCTAAATATGGATGTCCCCTAAGACCATTTATGACCACACTTTCCACATGTGTGGCCTACACACTGTGGTTGGATTCAAAAAACTTTATTACTGGTTCTGTGGGTATGGCTTGGCTTGGTGGGGGTGGCTTGGTGGGGGAAGGATACTATAAAATCTCCATTCCCACCCCACTCCAGGGGAAGATTACTACAAAATCCCCATTCCCACTCTACCCCACTAACCTGCTTTCCAGCTCCGATCTCCTGTGCAGGGCAACAAAAGAAGACCCAGCCGATCAGCTGGGACTCAGGAGGCAGAGAATAGCTGGAGGGCGGGGCCAGTCAGAGGTGGTATTTGCCGGTTCTCCAAACTAGTCAAAATTTCTGCTACCGGTTCTCCAGAACTGGTCAGAACCTGCTGAAAACCACCTCTGCCTACACATAGCCACACTTAACACACTTAAAGTCAACTCAAGTGCATTTTGTCATCATCTTTCCTTGCTCTGTTGTTTGTTTTCAAGTCAGCCAACCATGGACTATTTCTGTCAGTTGACAATGTCAATTTATGAGACCCAGGGAAGACCCACATGCCTTCTCAGCTGTGATGCTGTGATGTTTTCTCCAGAGGTGGTATTCAGCAGGTTCTGACCTGTTCTGGAGAACCAGTAGCAGAAAAATTGAGTAGTTCAGAGAACTGGCAAATACCACCTCTGACTGGAGATTTTACAGTATCCTTCCCCTGCCATACCCACCAACCGGTAGTAAAACATTGAATCCCACCACTGACTTTCCCCCATTGGTATATTTTCCTCAACATATAGCTGACCCCAACCCTAGGAGTTGGTTAGGGTTTAGGTCTGGTTCCTCTTGCAGGCTTTTGAAGCAGACTGTGGAGGACCTCCTTTTTTAGGAATTGTAGATTTAGTTGTTTACCATTTTTGTGTTCACCATCTTTATTTATTTGAAGTTTTATTTGATTTTAATCATATTTTTGTTTTGTATTGTTTGATTTTTGAGGCGGGATGCTACCCTGAGTTTGAGTTGGCTTGCCATTTAAATTCTTGCACTCTCTATTATCTATCTATCTATCTATCTATCTATCTATCTATATCTATGAATCATCTATCATCTCTATCTATCGATATCTATCATCTATCTATGAATCATCTATCTATTTTATCATCTATCTATCATCTATCAATCTATGAATCATCTATCTGTCTACCATCTATCTATCCATCATCTATCCATCATTTATCTATCCATCATATAACTATCTATCATGTATCCATCATCTATCTATCTATCATCTATCTATCTATCATTTATCATCTATCATCTATCATCTATCTATCATCTATCTATCATCTATCTATCTATGTGTGCACAATATCTCTACTGAAATGGAGACCAAGATTTCCTCAGATCTTTCATTATTGAACAAACTATTTAATGCTAAAAATTTCTTTACTTATTTCCAAAGCAATCCTGCAGTACACATACCCCCTCCCCTTGTTTTTCTCTCCAAACTACAAAATGACAAAAATATAAACCTTTTATAAAGCTATAAATCTCATGCAATCATAGAATTATTGCCTTTGATGAAACACAGAATTCTTTTATTCTGCTGCATAGAACTGACACATACCTTGATTTTATTTATTATCCCTACCAAAATTATTTTTTTTTGTCCTGCCTATTCTTAGCACCACTTTCTCCTTTCTGCTATCTCTTACAACTGACTGATAAAGCCAAACTCACAGAATTTATTTCATTTGGCTGATGAAATAGGCTTGATCCATATACACTATAAAAAATGATTACAGTTAAAGGCATCACTTTTGCTCCCAAACAGTCATATTTGCTACCTTTTGGGAAACTATCATAATAACATAAATCATAGCTTTTAGTTTCTAAAAAAAAATCTTTTAGTGAACATTCAAAATACATGTCAGGAAAATCACCTTCCTGAAAGCAGCCAGATCTGGGCCCCATTTAAAAAAAAAAAACAAGAAATACTTTGCAATGCAACTCTCGGATATTGCAGAAAGAGTGAGAAAGAGGACGGGAGGGAGAGACACAGAGAGAAAGAGAGAGAGAGAGAGAACATGCAGTCAATTATTTCATTGTTTGGGATTTTTTTTCTTTAAAAACTTCTTAAATGTTCAGAGTTTATGAGGATGAATACAGAATGTGAACAGAGACATCTAGTGGATCTCATCTGCCATATTTTTTTTTAAGTCATATCATAGTGACTGACTGCAAAATGAGAATCAGTTTAGTCCAGTGATTAAGGGGCAACAGGCTAGAAACTAGGAGGCAATGAATTCTAGTCCCACTTTAGGCATGAAGCCAAGTGGGTGACTTTGGGCTAGTCATTCTTTCTCAGTCCTAGGAAGGAGGCAAAGGAAATCATTCCAAGAAAACTGCAAGGACCTGTCCAGGCAGTTGTTAGGAACCAACATCAACTTGGGGGTACAACAACAACAACAATAATGATTGCTTAGACTGACTACAAACAATGTCACAACACAACGCTCAGATGGTCCACTGGAACTTGTGCCACAACTACATCTGCCTGTAGCAAAGAACTGGGTGGGATCATAAGCCTGAGAAAGTGGTCGAAAATGAGCATGCAAAACTACTGTGGGATTTGCGAATACAGATTGACAAAGTTTTGGAACACAATACCCCGGATATCACGATTGTGGAGAAGAAAAAAGTGTGGATCGTTGACATTGCCATACCTGGTGACAGCAGAATCAACGAGAAACAACTTGAAAAAAATCACCAGATATCAGGACTTGAAAATCGAACTGCAGAGACTCTGGCATAAACCAGTGCAGGTGGTTCCAGTGGTACTCGGCACACTGGGTGCTGTGCCTAAAGACCTAGGCAAGCACTTAAAAACAATTGGCGCTGACAAGATCACCATTGATCAGCTGCAGAAGGCCACCTTATACTGGGATCTGTTCGCATATTACGCTGATACATCACGCAGTCCTAAATGCTTGGGAAGTGGTCGACTAGTGATTTGTGATACGAAACCCAGCATAGTTATCTCATTTCTTGTGTACACTTGTTTTTTGTGTATAATAATAATAGCCTTGGGTGCAGTCCCCAAACAACTGGAGCACCACTTGAACACCATAGGCATTGACAAATTTGTCATCAGTCAATTGTAGAAAGCGGCTTTATTTGGAATAGCTTCCATCCTGCAACGATATCTATAACACCGTCAAACATCCAGATTTGAATTACCAGGCGCTTGGTAAGGACTCAATAGGGAGACAAAGACGCCAAACCCAGTCTGAACATCTGGATGACTGTGCAAAAAATGATAATAATTACAAACTGGGCCAGAAAAAGGGTGTTATTTTACTCAATCTATTAGTAATTTAACAAGGATTTTCTTTCTCAGGTTTAAGCTTGGACTAGGGTTATCAAACTCGTGGGCCACTGGCCAGATGCATCATGCGCTGGCCACACCCATACCCAGTTTAGTGAAAAAAGTGGAAAAAAGTCTCGATACATCACATGATGCCACCGTGACGCCGCAAGTTTGACACCCCTGTCTTAGACCAACTGACTAGATTTCAGTCCGGGCTGCAGAAATCTAGCTTTTTTCTTCTTCTAAAGTCATCATGCTAGGGATAAACATGAAATAATGGAGCTATGTTCTCTTTCTGAATTGCCCTGGAATGATTCTGCGGATTGCAATCTGTTTTTCAGTCCAGGGACAGGAAGGCGCTAAGCAAGGCTATCTATAGTAAAAATGATGCTACCACCCACATGATCAAATACATGATCTTGACTCTTGACTTTTTCTTTTTTATCTTCTCTCTGCAAACAGCCTGGGCCCAATGGACTGTATCATGATCGGCTGTATCGTTGTGGGAAAAGAAGCAGGTTCCCAACCACTGCCTGGCAGCCAAACATAAGAAGAGTGGACCAAGAAAAAGAATGCTAGAAGGTGTTTGTGTGTGTGTGTGTGTGTGTGTGTGTGTGTGTGTGTGTGTGTACAGAAACACATATGCATATGACTATACATATACATATACATATACACAGGGGTGGTATTCTACCGGTTCAGACCGGTTCTGTAGAACCAGTTGTTATGATTCTGTGCAGTTCAGAGAACTGGCAAATCGTGCCTCTGGCTGGCCCCACACCTCTCCACCCACTCCTCCCCTCCCCACCCAGTCAGTCCCTATTGCACACATGCACGACATCGCTGACTGTGTTCTTCCCTGCCCAGTCACTCCTTAAGGTATTTCTTTTTTCTTTTTCCCCTCCCAATGATCAGCTGTGCTGGGATCCCCCTCGGTGCCTTACTGCTTTGCCCAGGGGCCTTCCCTGAGGCCCAGGAGGCAAAAAGGGGCACATGGGGGGAAGGCAGGGGGAGCTGAGCCCCCCCTGCACTCCATTTTTTGCCTTCCTGGGCCCCAGGGAAGCTTCCTGGGAGCAAAAGTGCCCCCCAGAAGACTTTCCTGAGGCCCAGGTGGTCCAAAAATGGAGTGTATACATGTACATATACATACACACACACACACACACACACACACATCTGTGAATCAACAAGAAATAACAGCCCACAGTGTTTCAATCATTTTGGAAGCCAGGAGCAGAGACTTTGAAATTCTGGGCTGTCTATACTAGCAAAGCTATCAAGCACAGCCTGGATAATCACAGAGTTTTCACAGAGGCCATTAACAGCCAGAGGGCACTTGAATATCATCAAATACTAATTTGTGGAGAAAGCATTGGCACCCCCTCCAGAATGCAAAAAAAATATCCCAACAAGATAAACAGAGGCACCAATACAAAAGCCGGGAGGCGGGGGGAATCTTGTTAATTATATTGGAATGCTAGAGGGGAAGAAAAGAAGATAGAACTGGAAGGAAACGTGATTTTGTTTGGATAGTGTGGAGGCATCAAAAACTATTGGAATCAAGATGGTGTGAGATTACAAGGGAGTCCACAACTTAATGACCATAACTGGGAGCAGAATTCCCATTGCTAAGCAAGGTGGTAATTGTGTTGCACCTGATTTTATAAACTTTTGGCCACAGCTTTTGAGCAAATCATTGCAATTGTTAAGTGAATCTGTGTCATTAAGCAAGACTGACTTTTCCTATTGATTTTGCTTGTTGGAAGCTGACTAGGATGATGACAATAACAATAGCAACAGCACTTACACTTACATACAGCTTTAGGGGGCTTTACAACACTCCTTAAGCGATTTGCAAAGTCAGCTTATTTCGATCAACAATCTGGGCCCTCATTTTACCCAGCTCAGAAGGATGTCAGCCTTGAACTAGTGAGAATCGAACTGCTGGCAGTTGGCAGAATTAGCCTGCAATACTGCATTCTAGCCACTGCGCCATCTCAGCTCAAATGGGAATCACATGGCCCCCAGGTCTCTGCAAATGTCATAAATACATGCTCGTTGCCAAGTGCCCAAATTCTGATCATATGACTTTGGGGATGCTGCAGAAGTCATAAGTGTAAGGACCAGTGAGAGGTCACTTTGTTCAGCACCATTGTAATTTCAAACGGTTGCTAAATGGACGATTGTAAATTGAGGACTACCTGAAATTTTTACTCACCTCAGACTTTAACCCCCCTACACACACACACACACACACACTCCAATACCCCAGTTCAAATCCCTTCATGAAAATTTAGCCTTAAATTGATTGTCTGATGAGGGGGAATTAAATCTTTTGGCATTTGATTGCATAAAAGAGATGCGGGGCTGGATTCAGTGACTGGTAGCTCCATTAATTCAAAGTGACCCCCTGCCATTAGACAACTATCAGCATCCCTAAATGCAGACTTTTGAACCAATAATAAAATTTATGAGGACAATTCATGGGTAGGCAAACCAGGAGCGAATCATGCAAAATGCAAAAATTGGCCAGGAGTTTGCGAACAGTACGGAAGTGGTTTAAGCAAGAAGCTGCTACATTCAAAGAATATAATACATTATGACATGTCTATGACAGGTCACGGCAGATAAATAAGGCTTGGAGTCTGGTGAGGGCACTCTGGACTTATGGTCATCTGATAGAGTAAATTGAAAATGTCAGTGTAATTACTATTAGCATATGGCATTATTACAGTAGCCAGGAGACCACAATGCTACTGCAAAGAAACAGTTTGGCTTGACAAGCACCAACCCTATTGTAGAACATACTTGCACACTTCCCAGCATGCACCACAGGGGGAGGTGAGGTGCCTTCACACCAGACATAAAGACTTACTTGAGTGTTAAGTAATTACTGTTCCTGTGTGATATTGGCTGTCTATCTGTACTGTATGCTTCTTGTTTTTCTAGGGCAAGTAGTACAGGTTTGAACTTTTCTTATTGGGTGTACCAGGAAGGAGGGTGGGTAAATTACCCCTTGGAGTGATGTTGTAGTTAGACACTTAAAAGCTGGCATATTTAAAATGAAGTGCATTAAGTCCAAAGGGATCCTGTTTAGCACATTTATTATATATCTAATTAATCTTTTATACATTTTTATTTTTCTTATATGTATCCATGTATTCATAACTATGTTTTTACTTATACCTATTTTCTTGTAAGCAATTGACAAATAAAAATAAATAAATAAATAAATGTATATCGTGTCTTTACTGCTTTTTTATAAACCACTGAAGGTGACAAACATATTGAATACCGCTTCGTCCTTCTATTTCCTCACAACAATTCTTTTTTTCTTGTCAAGTTTTTTTTATTTTATATTGTTTATACATATCAATGCATGAAAAAAACAACAGTTCTGTGAGGTAGGCTGGGCTCAAAGGGAACGATTGGCCTGAAGATATCCAATTGGTTTTATACCTAAGGCAGGACTAGAACCGAGTCTTCCAGTGTCTATCCTAGTGCTTTAACCACTAGACCATACTGGCTTTCTAATCTTTGGAGAAAGCCAGTTCTTTGAATTCAAAATAGTTTCTGTGTTGAAATGTGAGCTATGTTATTTCCCAAAGAAAAGGGGACAGATACATAATATTTGAGGGAAAGAAAAATACAGGAATTCTATGAACAACCAATGATAAACTATTCTATGCCTGATCTAAGCCAGAATGGATTGTTTCCAGAATATGAAAGAAGGGAAAAGGCACTTCTTAACCCAAGTAACATGGTAGATTTGGGGTATGTGGTATTAATGTGCTGTTCTACAGTCTGTTTCTTAAAGGTTGATTTTTTACTGCAATAGAAAGCTTTGGTTTTCTAAGTTATGTATAGAATGTTCTCAAATTTCTTTTAATGGTGGTGTTTAGCTCACATTGAGGAGACAGAGAGCAATATTGATAGTAGAATTTCTGATATATAACAGATAACAGATAATCAGAGTTGGAAGGGACCTTGTAGGTCATCTAGTCCAACCCCCGCGCCAAGCGGGAGACCCTGCACCATTTCTGACAAATGGCAGTCCAATTGAAAGTCTCAAGTGATGCTGCTCCCACAACTTCCGAGGGCAAGCTGTTCCATTAGTTGATTGTTCTCACTGTCAGAAAGTTTCTCCTTGTTTCCAGGTTAAATCTCTCCTTGTTCAGTTTCCATTCATTATTCCTTGTCTGGCCTACAGGTGCTTTAGAAAATAGATTGACCCCTTCCTCCCTGTGGCAGCCCCTCAAATATTGGAACACTGCTATCATGTCTCCCCTCGTCCTTCTCCTCACTAGACTAGCCATGCTCAGTTCTGTTTTAGTCTCCAGTCCCCTAATCATCCTGGTTGCTCTTCTACGTACTTTTTCTAGAGTCTCTACATCTTTTTGATAGTATAGTGACCAAAACTGGATGCAGTACTCTAGGTGTGGTCTTCCTAAGGCTTTATATACACTTGATTTTCTATTCCATAGGCTTCATGCTTCTTGATCCAAAGAGCCAACAACAGATGTTTTCTTCAAAGGATTTTCACTCTGAATTTCACTGAAACATAAAAAAGCAGAATGCATTGGAAAGACAAGCACATAGTGGAATGCAATATTCAACACAACCTTGGTGTTCCTGTAACTTGGATAATTGGAAGACTCCTCAACTTCCCTGTATGAGACTTGCTAACTTGACTTTCCTTTTTTTAAAAAAATCAACATAGCAAGAAGAAAAATAAATAAATTTTCAGCAGAACAGTAAGAATAGAGTGAATTTAGTATGTCTGCCTCTTCTTCTTTAAAAGTGGGGTGTGATAAGTTGTCTATGCTTCAATTTCCCCAAAGCACATTAGCATTTTTAATTTCATGAGTCCATGATGAGCCTGCAATCTTGGGTAAATAACTTAGGTGCAAACTGCATTGAAGTCATCAAGACTTATTTCTAAGGAAAAATGGACATGATCACTCTGTAAAGAAAGATTTCATTGAAGAAATAGCAAGCCTGCTGCGCTCATTTTGTTTGAAAATATAAAAACTTAATTGATTTTTGACTTTGATCTTTCATTTACAAGCATTAGCCAAAAAGCCATGTACTACATGTACATAAAGTTTTTTTTTATTTATTTAGTGTATAGTGTTGTTACATTAGCCAGGAGACCACAATGCTAATGCAGAGTAGTAGTTTGGCTGCCTGTTTACTAGCTCTATTTGATATACATTCATACATTTCCCAAGGTGTGTCACAGAAGACTGAGCAGAAAGAAAAATGGTTGGCTTTTTTCTACAGCATCAGCCAAGACCCTCTCCTTCCACCAAAGCTGCCTCGCAAATGGGCATCGCAACAGGGAAGGTTCAGTGCCTGCAGGATTTTAACACATCTGCACAAAGTGCCAGTTCATCTTCCCATCGAAGTGGTACCTATTTAACTACTCGCCAAGAACATGATTTTGAACTGCTAGGTAGGCTGAAGCTGAAGTGAATGACAGGAACTCACCCACCATGCAGTGTTAGGACTTGTACCATTTGAGGAAAGACCATCTTGGCATCAATAAACCACTGAGCCACCATGTCTCTCAACTACATATAGGAAAGCACTGCTAATTTCCTATGGAAGTTCCCTGTGATACATTGGCTAATACTGAAGACTGTTCCCTGATTTCTCACAGCAGCACTAAAGAGATACATAAGACTTGTGGTTCCATCTGGTCACTTTTTGAGAATCCCTGTGGAATTATTTTGTTAAGAGATTGAAAACTGAAAATATTAAACAGAAGATGAATGCATTTTTTGCAGCAAAACCATGTTTTTCAAAAGCTATTAAGACTATCGGTTTTTTTCTTTTAAGCCTGCTTTTTTTAAGCAACCAGATATCATCCCTAATGTTTAAATAGAAATATGTTCCATATTTAATCATTCCTTTTTATTTATTTTACTTTTTTTTGGACTTTAGCTAATGTTTATGTATGTCTATGGTCACTAGACGGCACTGTTTGATTTGTTCTGTATGTTACACCAGCAGTAACTCTAATGAAACATTATTTTCTGTCCCTAGAAGAACGGTCAAAACTAGAAGATAGCAAGAAAATGCAGTGCTTCTTTCATTAGTGTTGATCCAAGAATAAAAAAGCTAGCAGTTTAAGAGCAGTTTAACTACTCAGGAATCAAAGATACATTTCAGTTTCAATCAGTTTATTAGGCCAGTATAATAAACAGTGTACTTAAGTATTCTGTAAGCACTTATAAATCTAAAGAGATAGCAAATAAAAACACAAAGGTGAAATACATTTCTAAAACAATCTGACTAGAATCCATGAGGGAAGTCCAAAAGGAATAATCTATGTCTAGGTTATCTAAAAGTAGTATCAAAATTGTGTAAAATGTGATAACATCTAACATTACAAAAATGGGATACAGTGGTATCTAAAATGTAAGTAAAGTGTGATATGTCTATATTTCCTATTTTATCTTTTTCAGTGTCATGGAAGATACAAAGTCCTGGTTCTTGCTTGTCTGGTGGCCTCAGCCTTTATTAATTGATGTTGTTGTAATGTGATTTTTATTTGTCTCTCCCTCTTTTTCTGGGTCTGCCTCATGTTTAACCTTCTATTTTTGCACATGCTTTGTATGGCATGCTTGATTATGTAAAGTTACAAAAAATGATGTATTGAAAATTATATAGAATATATCTGTATAGCAGGAACATGGGATGGAGCCCATTAAATGGCTGGTATGGTGTGTTGTCACCAGGATGAGGCATGGGGGCAGGGGTGGGATTCTACCAGTTCGTACCTGTTTGCCAGAACTGATGTTAACATTCTAAGCAGTTCAGAGAACCAGTTGTTAGAAGAAATTACTGGCCTAATCCTGTAAGGAAGGCAGGAAGGAAACATTCTGGTGTTGCTTACAGAAACTGCCTCTCTATTAACCCTTATTACATTCTTGGCAGGACTAGACTTCCTGTCTCAGGAATGTCTCTGGAATTTTTCCCCCCCTTTGCTGGTACTTTGCTTGTGTTGAGTAACCATTCAAAGTTACAATGGCACTGAAAAAAGTGACTTATGACCATTTTTCACACTTACAACTGTTGCAGCATCCCCACAGTCATGAGAGGCCAGGCAAGGAGATGTGTGCCTCAATGTGAGTGATATTGAGTTGGGCACGCCCAGCCAATAACATGACCACAAAGCCATGTCCACCCAGTCACATGATCACCAAGCCACGCCTACCAACTAAGCCATGCTCACAGAACCGGTTGTTTAAAAGAATTGAATTCCCACCCCTGGGTGGGGGGCTATTATTTTATTAATTTATTATTTGACTAAAAGAGTTAATCAAGCATTCCTCTAGAGATTCATTATTGCTGTGGATTGTGCAAGTTGTTTGCTTAGTTTTTGTCCCTAGCAGAGACTCTGTTGATCTGAGTGGGGAATCTTACATTTATATCTTAAAGTGCCAGTGCCCTCTTGGCTGAACTGAGTTCGAAGTGGACTGACTTCTTCAGAGATGAAAACAGGAATGGGGAAGATTAAAAAATGCTCAGAAAGGATTTCATTTTAAAGAGCAGGCTGGAGACTATGTAGCCTGCCCAAATGTCAGCAGGTTTCAACTACAAGCTGTGACTTCCTGTAAATGGGAAGCATTCTACCTTGTGTACATCTATCAGTTGTTCTTCATAGCATAATAACTGGCTTAAGGACTGGATGATGGCTTTTTTAAGATTCTCCATCGGCCTCTATTCATTCTGTTATTTAAGATTTGCAGTTATCTTACTGACTTGAGGAGACATTTGTCTTTTATAAGCTTTTCGCCCTTCTTGCTTTTCTCCTTAGGATTGCTTGATCTTTTTTCCTTCCATGCCATTTCCTTTTATTACGTTGTATTCCAGGGATGTCAAACTCACATCATAATGTTGTCATGTGACATGTCATGACTTTTTCTCGCTTCACTAACCCGGGGGTAGTGTTGTGGCCCACCAGCAGCCTCGGAGGCAGAGATGAGGCCAGGGCCATCCAAGAGTTATCAGCTGCCTTTGGAGTTGGACATCAGTCGGGCAGAAGAACATCTGGAGCCTGTTCCCAATGTGTGCATGCACAGAGCTGCCAGGAGAAGGGAAAAGTTAAGGAACAAGGGTTGACTTGGAAGTAAAAGCACAGGTAGACGGTGAATGGCCCCTCAAATAGGGAATAACGAGGAGTGAAAGGGGAGTGGTGTTTGCAGGAGACAATTATTTCATTTAATTAGAGCGAAGATTTGTTCGTGACTCCTTGCCAAGTATTTTCTGGTACAGCATTGTGCTTGGAAGCAATTGGCCTAGCAACTATCATGCCCCTGTTGGAGTCTGAATCCAAAGAGGAAGACAAACAGCTGACAGGGAGTGGGACTGTGGCTCCATTGGCTGTGGAAGAAACTGAGGAACGGCAAAGTCTGGCTGGGCAGAGCAGGGAGGAGGTAGAACAAGGGAGAGGAGTTCAGAGGAAGACCCAGGCTCACCCCTTCTTCATCCTAGGGCACGCAGGGAGGAACGGAGAAGAAAACAATGTGGGTTGTGTGGCTTACGGGGGAGGAAAGATTGAATTATTGCACAAACATGGGTGACTCAGACATCAACCTTTATGGTATAAATTGAAAGTAATGCATGAAAGGGAAAAACTAATTATAGCATTGCAACAGCATTTAGACATATAATGCTTCACAATGCTCTACAGCCCTCTCTAAGTGATTTACAGAGTAACCCTATTGGCCCCAACAATCTGGGTCCTCATTTTATCAACCTCAGAAGGATATAAGGCTGAGTCAACCTTGAGCCTGGTGAGATTGGATCTGCCAAATTGCAGGCAGATAGCAGTCAGGAGAAGTTGCTCGCAGTACTGCATTCTAACCACTGTGCCACCATGGCTCTTAAATTAGAAATGGAAAGAGAAGATCCATATTAATTAGCTTAAATATCACAATCTAACCTTGTGAATACAAAGCTATGTTTGATTTATAACTGATCAGGGATTTTAACTTTAAATTTTACACCTATATAGTAATGCTTGACTTACAGCCCATTCTTGAATTTGCAATTGCGATACCAAACCCCATGGTCACATGATTGCAGTTTGGGTGCTTGGCAACTGGCTTACATTTACAATGGTTGCAGAGTCTTGCATTCGTGTGATCAAATCTGCAACCTTCCCAGCCAGCTTCCAACAAGCAAATTCAATTGGGGAAGACAGACTTGCTTAACGACTACATGATTCACTTAACAACCATGCAATATGCTCAAAGACTGTGGTGATTTGCATAATGACCGTGGTAAAAAAATGCTCATAAATTGGATCTGGTAACATGATTACTCACTTAATGACCACATTACTTAGTGACCCAAATCCCAGTCCCAATTGTGGTTGTAAGCAGAGGACTACTTATATATCTACAATCAGAGGTGGTATTCCGCAGGTTCTGACCAGTTCTGGAGAACTGGTAGCAGAAATTTTGAGTAGTTTGGAGAACCGGCCAATACCACCTCTGTCTGGAGATTTTACAGTATCCTTCCCCTGTCACACCCACCAAGCCACGCCCATAGAACCGGTAGTTAAAAAAAAAAAGAATCCTATCACTGTCTACAATACATAGTCATGGCTAGTGAATAAAATGCACTAGTGACCTATTCAGTTTTTTTTTTCCTCTTGAGAAATTTCATAGGCTAGGTAATAGAGCATGGGGCAAGATTGCTGGATTTGTAGATCATATGCCGAATATTAATACAGAACAAAAAACTGAATGTCCAAAACAGAGGTGTCATGGTTTTTTTTCATTCTGCATTGATGAAATCCCATCTTGAGTACTGTTCTAATTTGAGGCATTGCAAATAAAGCAGGAACCAGCATCAGACAATAATCAGGGAAGAAACATTTCCATCAAGACACAGTCAAGGAAAAATCAGGTCCCAAACAAGCTATATCAAGGTTCAAGGTTGACTCAGCCTTCCATCCTTCTAAGCTCAGATTGTTGGGAGTAAATATGCTGACTCTGTAAAACCACTAAGAGAGGGCTGTAAAGCTCTATGAAGCGGTATATAAATCCAAGTGCTATTGCTATATATAAACAATCAGCAAACTTCACTCTCTCGTGACCTGATGAGGTTGCCTAGGTTGGTAGCAAAGCATCTAAGATGTCCCATGCTCTGTGGTATTTGGTCCTAAGGCATAGTTGGAAGCAGCAAAACATAATGATATAATTTTCCCCACAGTTACTCATGACCAAATAGGAGAAGACTAATCAATAAGTCAGCCCCAAAGTCAAATGCAAACCAACCCAAATCAAGGCTATATGGAGGATAAATGAAATGACTGTAAAAATTAATGGCCAAAAAGATATGCTTCTAGACATGAATTAGTCTCAAGAGATTTTTATATAGTTGTTGCCTGTAATTGCCTCTTTCTTAGCTAGAGTTCATTAAGTCTATTTTGGCCAGAAGACCGTCTAGGTACATTGAATTAAACGACTAAATCAAATGGTGTTCATCAAAGCCTAGGGCAATTCAGACACGCTGGATTACTTTTTTTGTTTGTTTGTTTCCAAGTCATTCTCATTTACAAGTAAGATTTTGGTGCCTCTCTGTTTTCTGATATTCAATTTAAGGGAATCCACAGGGGATCCAAAAAGTCAAAATGTCAGCCCTGTGCCTTTTTGTGTGCCTCTCACATGAAAGAGCTGTGCTTTTATCTCAGCAATCATGCTACCAACTGTATTTTGTACATCTTTTATTTCTACAGCTCATCAAGTTTTGCAAGAAGATATATAATACAGTATATAAATTTGTATAGTAGTATAAGTTAGTATATAAAGTTATATAGTATATACTGTACTTAGTGGTATATATCTTCCCTATAGCACAGAGGTCTCCAAACTTGACAACTTTAAGACTTGTGGACTTCAACTCCCAGAATTCCTCAGCCAGGCTTGAGGACCCCTGCTATAGCATATCCAACAGTTACAAATGTTCACCTCAGCTTCATCCTAACACTCATCTTTGATACATTCTCTTATCTTCCTTTAATTCTTGGGGAAGGAACAATTATTATTTCCTGTGTGTGTTTGTGGTTTATGAGTTACTGTACGTGCTGGCCATGTCCATGCCTGGTTTAGTGAAGGGGGGAAAAGTCCTAATATGTCACGTGACTCCACCATGATGACATGAGTTTGACACCCCTGTTCTAGAAGATGTCTATGTTCTAGAAGATTTTTCTTCTGTTCCTAGGCCAGTTAATGTGTCAATGAGCCTGTCACATTTTTAAAATTATTATGGCTGTTTTTGTCCTGTGATCCTTTTATTAAATTATGCTTTGTTAGTTTGTTTTCATTGTTTTAAATTTTATATTGGATGCTATAAGACATCCAACCATCCTTCTTTTGAAGTGAGTGGCTGTAATAAAACTAATTACAATAATATTCTTATTGGTGTCAATATTTTGGTACTGAAGTAAATAAATACCAATGGCTTTGCTGATGTCTTTCAAAAGTATCGTTGCTGTATATATTAGAAGGTGAGCTTTCTTTTCCTCCCAAAGGCTTCGGATCAGTTTTTTTTCAAAATATAGGGCCTAAACCATCATTCCACAGATAATAGTCAACATAAAACAGCATCAATTATGATGTATCCAAGGAAATATATGATTAAGGCAGATCCGAAGCACCAAATGGCCTTGACTGAATACATGTATTCAGTCAAGAGCAGAGTACAAGAGAGCTAGGCGGGGGGATGAGATTGGAGAATGGTGCTAGAAAAATTACAGGGCTAAAGAAAATACAATTTGCAGTATCAGGAAGTGAAGTATTTTGTTTAGCATATCAATGACCAAGCTGGTAGTGATTGCTCAAATGTGCTTGTGTAATGAAGGCAGCTGCAATTTTATCTAGTACATTGGGCAACCTCTCAGAGTGTTTCCACCTGACAACTATCACCTATAAAATAGATGAGGTTTCTCTGTTAATTATATATTTGCCACCTGCCCTCCTTTATATTCTTTTTTTTTCTCTGTGTAACAGATTCCTACAGGGCTAACAAAAATATATATTGTACACATATTCTCTTTCTTATCTCCAGAGGGCACTAAGTAGTGTTGAATTGGAGAGCAATGAGGATTATGCAGTCTGCGATGGTAACCATCCGTCAAGGCAGAAGTTGCTTTTGAGTGGTTGTGAGTCACAGATGATTAAATAGGAGTGTTTTCTCTAGATGGAAAGTATAAAATCCAATGCAAGCCTATCTATCTTTCTGTCTCCAATTCCTGCTCTATCCTTATCGATGAAGCTACAAGATCTGTCCTGGCTGAACTGGGAGTCCCAAGACAAAGTAGCAGATTGCAAAGCCAGCTGTATTAAATCCACAAGAGGGTTCTTTTGAAAGGGACTCTCAAATTGCCACTTTTCCCTTCTTTAAAGAGATGTCTCCTCAAATTCCTGCATTTGCTGTTTGCTCAGATTCTACTGGCACCAAAGGAACTAACTTCTTTGGATTGATGGATTCAGAAGTCTGCATCAGATAAGGAATTTTTCTATGTTTTCTTTTTTTTAACAACTGATCTCATTGAATAAAGGATACATTACATTTTATCTTTTGAAGGATTTTCCCCATAAATGCATGTAAACCTGAATTTCTGCTCTTCACGATGAACTCCACAGCACCCTGGGTTCTGAAGTTTCAGCCCATCTTGTTTAATGCCACTGAAGAAGTCAATCACTCAGTTTTTGGCAGAGGAGGACATGAGTTCTGTGAGCAAGTCTTCATCAAAGCAGAGGTGTTTTTGTTACTTGGAATCATCAGCCTTCTCGAGAACGTCCTGGTGATCCTTGCAGTGATCAAGAATGGCAACCTACATTCACCCATGTACTTCTTTCTCTGTAGCCTGGCTATGGCAGACATACTAATGGGGATGTCCAATGCCTTGGAAACCCTCATGATTGCCATCCTGAGTGGTGGCTACTTAACCATCGATGACCACTTCATCCAGAACATGGACAACGTTTTTGACTCCATGATCTGTATCTCTTTGATTGCCTCCATCTGCAACCTTTTGATCATAGCAGTTGACAGGTACATTACCATTCTCTATGCGCTCCGGTACCACAGCATCATGACTGTGAGGAAGGCTCTGGTGCTCATTGGGATCATCTGGACCACTTGCATCTTTTGCGGCATCATGTTCATTGCCTACTATGAGAGCAAAACGGTCATTGTCTGCCTCATCACCATGTTCTTCACCATGCTCTTCTTCATGGCCTTGCTTTATATTCACATGTTCCTGTTTGCACGCTTACATGTCAAGCGCATTGCAGCGCTCCCGGTGGATAGGCCCCCCCACCAACCCACCTGCATGAAAGGGGCAGTCACAATTACTATTCTGTTGGGTGTCTTCATCATCTGCTGGGCACCCTTTTTCCTCCATCTTATCCTCATCATTTCTTGCCCCACCAACCCACACTGCCTTTGCTACACTTCTCACTTCAACACCTACCTGGTTCTTATCATGTGCAACTCGGTCATTGATCCTCTTATATACGCTTTCCGGAGTCTGGAGATGAGAAAGACCTTCAAGGAAATTGCTTGTGGCTGTTACAGCATAAGCACAGGGCAGTGCATGCTCTAAACTCAACCCTACACTCACCTTCACACCTTCCAGGTGATGACTGCTTGAAGTGAACACGGCTGCAGTCTGACCAGTCTGGAAAGTGTAATATTGGGGAAGACATGAAATGGTTAAACGCTGAAGCAAAAACTCTAAATACCTTTTTCCAATTACCAGCTGCTAGCAGTGATCCAGGAAAGGAAGAAAAACTGGGAGAAGGTACTTTTTTTTTTTCCTTCTCCCTTCTTCCTGTTGTCTTTCAGCAACAAAAATGTCTGGCACTATTGGCAGTGGTAAGAAAAAGAACACTAAACTCAGAAATACTGGGAAGGAACAGAAAAACGTACCCTTATTGCACTTAAAGGAAGTTCCATATTTTGAATATTCAGCAGGACTATTTAGTGTGATACAAGAGGAAGATGTTCAACAGATGCACCACACATAACATACGCTTGGAAAACTCTTCTCAGCTAACTACATAATTAGCTAAAACTGTAGAAGGTGAGTGTGAGTCTGACACAGAAAACTTGCCGTTCTCCACACAAATGATTTGATTCATTGACGATTGATTGATTTTTATAAAGCTGCAACTCCAAGTGTTGAAACCCGTTCTTATCTACGAATAAGCTCTTCGACATTTAGAAGGAGCGCTGCCCTTTATTTGGCTTTTAAATTTCCCTGAAATCAGACGACCTTCTGTTTAGGACCGCACTTTAATCATTGTTTTTATTCACCGGCAAACCGCTTCATTCATGATTATTTTAAGCGCCTGTCGCCAGCATCGTTCTGCTTTACCTAAAGCAGCTTTTTCGTTAGAAGCAAGAAAATTGGCGGCAGAATAGTTTCGACACGAAGTTCGAGCTCTTAACGGAGCGTTTTGATTTTGTTCTCAGAGGGCGGGGGGGAATGAGACGCGCACGTAGCTCAGTCCTTGCTTCTCTCCGGGCTCAGCGTTCAACTGGAAGGAGCCTGCCGGGTTGGGGCTGTGGATTATGGGGCCGGGTATTTCATAATTCCCGCCGGAAGCCTGCGAAGGAGAAAGGCAGAGGTGTGTGTGTGTGTGTGTGTTTCATGCTTTCTCCAGTGCGAGTTCCTTTGTCTTCTGGATTTTCCTCATTTGAAACCATTTATAACCATGGTTATAAAATTACCTGACTTAGCAGGGATTTGGACTAGAAGACCTCCAAGGTTCCTTCCAACTCTGTTATTCTGTTATAACTTATGGTTTTTCTCATTGTGTGTATGTTCAGAATTGTGATTTAATAGCAAATGCATACTTTAAAAAATTAAAGACTTGGGTGGATGGAATTGAGGACTTGGCAGTCCATTCAAGGCAAGACATGGGAATGGATTGCAGTCCTTTCCTTCTGAGGTGAGTTTCTGTTTCCCAGTTTATTATATAGTTGGGGATGTCTTAGTAGTCTCTCATTCATTGCAAACCAGGATGATCCATGGAAAGGCAACCTACAGAGGATCTTGAAATGTACTGCAGAAAAGGGCTTTTAAGGAAGTTTCTAAAGATTCATGGATGATATCAAATACTACATATAGTGTCAACATTTCCTGGTTACTCTGTGGATTCAATTTTGGTGACTCGAGTGAAACTGTTCCGTTCCAAATCTGTTGCTCTCAATATACCTTTAGCAGGACAAAAGTATGCCTGTCTGCTCTATGATCGACCACATCGAATTTATTATGACTTATTTCCAGATGTATTGCTTGAGGATGAGAGTGTTATCCAGCCCATCTGAGATTACCAGGTTAGGAAAAAATGATCTATAGTAATGAATGTATCCAGAAGGATCTCCAGATCTCAGACATATAGGGAGATTGGGTTCACAGATTGTATAAAGTGAGTTTTGTTTTGATATCACACACTGTGTTATCGTCTTTGGGGAACTATGCTATATTGATTTAAGGTAAGTTCACAAGAAACCTCTGTTAAGAAAACCAGGGCCTAAGGACAGCCATCTCCATGTGGACTTCAACTCCTATAATGCCTCACCAGCAAAGCCAATGTGGAGAATTGAATCCAAGTTTCTGAAGATCATGCAGATGAATGGCTTTGTGTGATGTGTGCACTTGGTTATTATCATCACCATTTATCTATTTAACAAGAATGTCTCTGGGACAATCAGAACATCAACTGGAAATACCTTACATTTGTTTTATAGTTTGCATTAATTTTGAAAACTAACTGTTATACTTTTCAAACATGTCACCAGTTCATTCAACATGCTAAGTCTAAATGTGGTTTGTTGTTCTTACAGCTTAGCATATTGGATCAATCCAACTGGTTAATTCAAATAAATGGATTTTGGGATAATATTGGTAATCATACGTACTGTGACTTACAAAGGACTTTAAAGTTAATCTGTATATGCTTTTGAAGAGAATATGTGTAGTTCAGCATTGGACTGTGGGGTCCTTGGTACGCTCTGAGCTTGATTGTTTTCTTGCAGATGGTGCACTGATAATGTTACCTAGTTTGGTAATGAAACATCTCTAAGAAAACAGTCAAGGTCAGAGAGCACCACTGTATATGTTATATATACATAATATACATATGTTTGCAGGGAAGATCACTCATAGTTGTCTAGTGGTCTTTTACAGAAACATTACTCAATTAAGTTCTAGAACAGAGCATTCTATTCAGTTTTTGGTATGCCATGTTTCTCTGGAAAACAGCCTGTAAGTAATTATTGTGATAACCAAAATAAAGTAGAATAGTGTAAAATATATGGTAAAAAAAATCTAAGAAAGCATTCTACAACTAATATAACTATTGTATCTGGTTACTTTTACTATTCTTTTAAATTGTTTTAATTTTCCATATGTTTTAATTGTTGTTCACTACTCTGAGGTATATGTATATCCTAGAAGACTTATAAATTACTTTAGTTGAGGATAAAAATGTGTGGTGTTCATGCTAATAAGTGTAAATTTGATTGTTTCAAAGGTTCACAAGCTAGAATGGCTGAGTTCTACAGCACTTCCTTTGACACAAAGTATTTCAGATTTAATCACTGTGTCCTGGCTGGAAAAACACTCAAGAAAATTCCACATAGGAGAATAAAGTATTTGAACACCATATGTCACTTAAAAGTTTCTGTACTCTTGACTGTTGTCTACTTAGTGTGGTATTGTGCATCAGGGTCTTAACTTTTTCTGGTTGTCACTTCTATTTGCCTTTGTCACGACTTTGAATTAATTGCATTTAATGTTCTATGAAATGGCCCTGATGAAGAAGTAATAATGTCTTGAATAAAATGGCCCTGAAATTACCTACCAAGTGTTCTCTGTTTTATAAGACATTAATGGATGGATTAGTAACTAAAAAGACTTTCTTGTGTTCTAGGATGGAAAGTAGTGTAATCATTGAATCCTTCCAGAGTGAACCCAATTACAGCCACATTAGCCCTTGAAATATCTATATTTAGTTTCGGTTTTGTAAAACCTCTTTGCAATCTTCAACAATTATTCCATTTGAAAACAGCATGAATAAAGACGGATATCTTGGAGATGAAAGTCTTGTTGCAAAATTCTGAAGCATCATTGAAGCTCAAATTACTTCTATGCATTAAAACCATTGTTTAATATGAACTAATGGGATCAGAGAGGAGGAAGAGAAACATAGAAACGAAGTGATTGCAGAAAAAAGAGGACCGTTGGGCAGACTGCACACAAAATGGAGGATTAATGGTTTCTTTCTTTGTCAATGCAATGGAAACTACTCTTAAGCACTCCCAGGAAACTGTTCTTTAGATCCTAGGCCAGCTTCTAGGCCTGAAAGGTACCAGGTGGGGAAAAAACAATATTCCTGTTTTCAATAGAGCTGCTACTGAGAAAAGCTCAATCAGACATGTTAAATAGGATCACGGACATAAAGCATGTGGGATTTAAATATTACTCTTTTCTCCCAGCAAAACAGTGCACAGAGAGGAACTAGACCAGGAGTGTCAAACTTGATTTCATTGAGGGGTTGCCTTTGACCTCAGGAGGGGGGATGGTTGTGGCCAGGATAGTTGTGGCCAGCTCGACATCACTTGTGTTGGCGCCTATATTGGCCTGAGGACTCTGCCAGTGAAAATGGGCTCCCAAGCTCCATTTTCTGCTGCGACAGCCTCCTGCAACCCTCTGCCAGCAGAAACAGAGCTCGGTAGGGCCACATGCAGCCTTCCTGAGCTCTGTTTTCACTGGCAAGGGGCCAAGTGAAAGGCACCAAGGGCTGGTCCTTTGCTGTTTCCAGGTTGGCTCCACGGACCAGATCTAAGGACCCCATAGGCTGGATTCCAGCCTGCAGGCCTTGAATTTGACACCCCTGAACTAGACGCTTGGAAAGAAAGAATTGCTAGCCACAATACAATATTTATCACTTATTTCTATGCATATAATAGTCCTCTGTTAATGACAGCAATTAGGAGTGGAATTTCCATCACTAAGGGAAGCCGTGGAAATATGTGAAGTCATGTGGCTATGCCAGTGATGCCAGATCCAGCACTTCTGTTTGCAGTTGTTAAGCAGATCTCGCAGTATGTGGTCCTTGATTTTCTAAGAAAGAATGTTGTGTCTAATCTTCCACCTCTCTGTGAAATCCCCCCTCCCAAATTCCCAGGCACTAAATGTGGCAGCCTCAAAGCTTCCAAGTAAAACATGGCTTCCAAGGCTGACAGGGGGTTGCCATTTGCAACCTCTTGCTTGTTTCCTCATTGATTTTGCTCATCCAAAGCTGGCAGCAATGGTTGCAAATGGTGATCACGGGACTGTAGGACACATTGACATCATAATTGCAAGCTGGTTGCCAAGCACCCAAATCAAGATCATGGAACCAGAGGGTTCCAACTACAGGTAGTCCTTGACTTACAACAGCTCACATAGTGACCATTCAAAGTTACAACAGCACTGAAAAAAGTGACTTATGGCCACTTTCCCACATGTACGACTGTTACAGCGCCTCCATGATCACATGAACAAAAGTCAGATGCTGGGCACTGACTCATATTTATGATGACTGCAGTGTCCTGGGGTCATTTGATTCCCTTCTGTGACCTTCTGACAAGCAAATTAAATGGGGGAAACCAGATTCACTCAACAACTCTGTTACTAATTTAACAACTGCTGTGATCCTCTTGACAACTGTGGCAAGAAAGGTTGTAAAATGACTCCAAACTCACTTATAAACTGTCTTGCTTAGCAACAGACATTTTAGGCTGTCTGTTTTAATGAAATGTTCCTAGATCACTTAGTAAGTTTTGGTCATGATGTAAAACAGATATTGAGGTTCTAAAGAGAGTGCAGAGAAGAGCAACAAAGATGATTAGGGGACTGGAGGCTAAAATATATATGAAGAACAGTTGCAGGAATTGGGTATGTCTAGTCTGATGAAAAGAAGGACTAGGAGAGACATGATAGCAGTGTTCCAATATCTCAGGGCTGCCACAAAGGAGACGGAGTCAAGCTATTCTCCAAAGCTCCTGAAGGCAGGACAAGAAGCAGTGGGTGGAAACTAATCCAGGAGAGAAGCAACTTAGAACTAAGGAGAAATTTCCTGACAGTTAGAACAATGAATCAATGGAACAACTTGCCTCCAAACACTGGAAGTTTTTAAGAAGTGATTGGACAGCCTTTTGTCTGAAGTGGTATAGGGTCATGATGGTGAACCTATGGCATGTGTGCCACAGGTGGCACACAGAGCCATTTGTGCAGGAATGCGAGCCCCAGCCAAACTTACCTGCACTGCGCATGTGTGCACCTCCCAACTGATTTTCAGCCCATCTGAGGCCTTTTTAGGCCTCCCAGAGGCTCAAGGGAAGCTTCTGCAGTGATGAAACGGGCCTGTTTTTCAGCCTCCAAAGGCTGCAGAGGCTTCCCTTGAGCCTCTGGGAGGCCAAAAAAGGCCTCAAACGGGCCAAAAATCAGCTGGGAGGAGCGCACATGTGCAGTGCAGGTAAGGGGGCAGCAGTGGGGGGAATCGTGCGAACATGTGCAGGGGCGGGGGGGTCCGCGCACCTTGCCTTCTGGGCACAGGAGCCCAAAAGGGTTAGCCACCACTGGTATAGAGTTTTCTGCCTAGGCAAGGGGTTGGACTAGGAGACCTCCAAGGTCTCTTCCAACTGTATTAATCTGTTATTCTACAGTTTTCCTATTCTGTTACAGCACAGCACATAAAAATATCTCAGTTACACACCTAACCTATTCCCTAATGAATTAACCCAGTGTTTCTCAAACTTGTCAGCACTAAGTTGTGTGGACTTCAACTCCCACAATTCCCTCAATGCTGACTGAAGAACTGAGAGAGTTGAAATCCACACAGCGTAAACTTCCCAAGGTTGAGAAACATCAGCCTAGCCTATTTCCTAGATTTATAATATATTGAAACATTGACAAACAGACGAGGCTGGGTTAGTCCAAGACGCTGAATCATGAAACACTTTTGTCCAATGAGGCCAACATGGCTGGAATTTCCCCTAAAGGAGCTGAAAACTGTAAGAGGAATTACTTCAACACCAATAAGACCAAGGAGCTTATAGTGGACTATAGAAGGAACAGATCAGACATCCAGCTCTTGCTTATCAATGGAGACCAAGTGGAGCAAGTGGCCAGTTCTAAGTTTCTGGGTGTTACCCTAAAAGAGGACTTGACCTGGGGACCTGGGGTGCCCACGTTGCAGCCCTGGTCAAAAGGGCCCAGCAGAGATTATACTACCTGAGACTTCTCAGAAAACAACAACTGAATGAAAAAACTGCTGGTGACCTTCTACCGCTGCACCATAGAGAGCATTTTAACACACTGCACCTCTGTATGGTTTGCCAATTGCACAGTGGCAGATAGGAAAGCACTCCAGAGGGTAAATGTCATTGCCCAGAAGATCATTGGTTGCCCTCTCCCCTCTTTGGAAGAGCTTTATAGCTCCCACTGCCTTAAGAAAGTTCAAAACATTCTCAAAGATCCATCTCATTCTGGGCACCCTTTTTTTTTTTTTTTTTTTGAACTATTACCATCTGGCAGACTGTACAGAATAATAAAAACAAGGACAAACAGGCTGAAAAACAGTTTCTATCCCAGGGAATAGCTCTGTTGAATTCTACAGTGTTAGTGTGGTGTTGGGGTTTTCAAGTTCAATGTGTGGAGTATGAAGGGTGTGTGTTTGTGTTTATTTTCATGGCACTGAAGATGGTGTTTGATTTCGTTGTACGAGGTGCAATGACAATAAACTAAACTAAACTAAACCTACTTTCTTCTATAGCAAGTAAATTAAGGTAAAATATCTTTGAAGACTTTTAAACATGTATTCCCAGATTTTTTTTGTCACCTGAACTACATTGCTATTTATGGAATAATCTACCAACTGATTTGCCCACTAACACATCAACATTTAGGTCTATTGTCCCTTCCATTTATTTCCTAGGTTCCCCCACAATCCCTCACATCAAGTTATGAGTAAGAAGAGATTGGACAGACATTTGCCTGAAATGGTATAAGTGTCCTGTTTGAGCAGGAGATTGGATTAAAAGACCTCAAAGGTCCCTTCCAACTCTGTTTTTCTGTTATGGTAGGTTGTAAAGAGCAGGAAGAGACATAGAAGTAATTCCTGGCAAACAAATATTGAATAGCTGCTGGTTCAGATATTGCTCTATGGCTGACAGTTTCCTAGACCCTTAAATGTGTAAATATTTGTCCTTATAATACCTTGGTATCTGTAGGAAATTGACTAGAAGACCCATTTCATTCTCATATGAATTTAAAGTAGATTCAGAAAGATTAGGATATTAAAACACTGCTCAAACCAAAGTACCCCCAGTGCACAAATTATAAAGGTATAAGAGAAACAGTCAATTAATATTCACCTCACTTCTGTTGAATTTGGCATGAATATTAATGTTTGTTTAAATGAAATGTATATTTTGCACACTAGGACAGGCATTCCAATCCCAACTCAGAATTAGTTCATTGAATGCATTTCATATTTCCTTTTCATTAGCTAGAAGCTGCAAAGAATTATTCCAATCTTTATACCCATTTTTCCTTTTCTCTCCAACAAGCAACTTCTTGCTCTTGGTGTGTTGTTTGTAGTAGTGTAGAACACTTCAGCATGGGGTATTAGCACATTTCAAAATCAACTATGGATCTCCGTTGTCTCATGCTCTCACCTGTATTCAGCTGCTGAGTATATGTGTGTTTCCTATTGTTATCTTTCCTGCAGTGCACGAAAACTGACCTTCCAATTTGAAATGCAGTTCCAGTTTTTCTGCAGAATTCATGGACAGGCCATTTTTCTGCTGAATGAAATTCTGGCTTAACTTTTGATTCTAGAGCTCATACAACAAATGTGAAGTGATATCCCTAACAGCAAAGCATGGGTAAAATAGGACAATATTTTATATTTTGCATTACATGTGGACAGAGGGACAAATGATCAAAGCGACAGGAATGGGGATAGGTCTGGGTTGAAGCAGTATTTTTCAACCTTGGACACTTTCAGTTGTGTGAAACTGATTCCCAGAAGTCCCTTGGTTTGGTGGGGCAGTTATTATTATTTATTAAATTGGTTCTCCTCCTATCTCATCACAATTATACTTCCCGTAGCTAACTTAACCAGGGTGTAGCAGAGCAAGTCAATCTATGCATGCATGTGGATAATCATGGGTCTGACTCAGCAGTGGGATTCAAAAATGTTTATTACTGGGCTTGGTGGGCATGGCATGGCTTGGTGGGTGTGACTTGTGAGCTTGGCAGAGGAAGGATACTTTAAAATTTCCATTCCCTCCTCATGTCACTAACCTGCTTTCCTGCTCCATTCTCCTGTGCAGGGCAACAAAAGAAGACCCAGCCAATCAGCTGGGACTCGGGAGGCAGTGAATAGATGGGGGCGGGGCCAGTCAGAGGTGGTATTTGCTGGTTCTCCAAACTGGTCAGAACCTGCTGAATGCCACTTCTGGTCTGACTTTGGACAGTGGTCAACGTGCCAGATATTATGTTCTTCTTGGACCAATGCCAGTATGATCTGGTGGGGAATCTAACACTATCTTTCTCCCCTGTCATGGTCACACATCACACCCTGGTGGCCCTGAGAGCCTTTTAGGGAGGGTGGATCCATTCAATTGGTCTGCCCTCAAAGACTGATGGTTCCCAAATGGATTCCAGAGGAACTGAAGGATATCCCAGAGGATTTGCTTCGTGGTTCTATTGAAATCTTGGTAACAGCCTAGAATCACAGGTGGCTGAGGGTTTGAGCAGAATCACATCTATGCAGTTTCTCTTGATCCATCATACTTCATGGAGAAGCTGCAGGCTCTGAAAAGGATTAAGAGATGCCTAGAGCATCACTGGAGAAAAACAAACACCAAGAGCCACTATTAAGGCCTATCTCACAGTGATAAGAGCAGCAAAACACAATTATTTCTCCACTCTTATTGCTTCTGCAGAGTTTCACCTGCTGGTCAAGATCTGAATCATTCAGTCCCTCTTGGGCTGGGTGGGAGGCTCGTACAATCATCTCCAGAGTCACACAGTCGAATTTGTTGAATACTTGTAGGATAAAATCACTCAAATTCATTCCCAGTTGGATTCCAAGCATGGTACAAGTCCTTGTGAGATGCCTGGTGGTATTCTACCAGTTTGGCCCGGTTCTGGCATACCGGTAGTGCCAAAGATGAGCTGGCAGGGAACCGGTCTTTCCAATGCTCTGCAGTTGGGCCCACCCACCCGCCTCTGCTCCTAGGTCCTTTTTAACCTTTCAGATGTTTGGCATGGCAGAGTGGATTGCTGAAAGGCACAGTAACTGAATTGTTACTGTTTTAATATGTGCACAAAGCGTGCGTTTGGCGCACATGTGCATGATCACATGAGTTGCGTGATCCCATTCCTGCAGCCATGCCCACCAAGCCACACCCACAGAACTGGTGGTGGGAACTTTTGAATCCCACTATTGGTCTTACTCTGTATAGAATAGAATAGATTAAACTAACAGAGTTGGAAGGCACCTTGGAGGTCTTCTAGTCCAGGGGTCTCCAACCTTGGCAACTTTAAGACTTGTGGACTTCAACTCCCAGAGTTCCTCAGCCAGCAAAGCTGTTTCTAGTCCAACCCCCTGCTTAGGCAGGAAACCCTACACCACTTCAGACAAATGGTTATCACTCTCTTAAAAACTTCCAGTGTTGGAGCATTTACAGCTCTGGAGGCAAATTGTTCCACTGATGAATTGTTCTCACTGTCAGGAAATTTCTTCATAGTTCTAGGTTGCTTCTCTCCTTGATTAGTTTCCACCCATTGCTTCTTGTCCTACCCTCAGGTACTTTGGATAATAACTTGACTCCCTCTTCTTTGTGGAAGCCCCTGAGATATTGGAACACTGCTATCATGTCACCCCTGGTCCTCCTCTTCATCAAACTAGACATACCCAGTTCCTGCAACTGTTCTTTATATATTTTAGCCTCCAGTCCCCTAATCATCTTTGTTGCTCTTCTCTGCACTCTTTTTAGAATCTCAACATCTTTTTTACATCGTGGTGACCAAAACTTATTAAGTGATCTAGGAACAGTGTGGTCCTGTTGGTCCTAAGGAACTGGACAGGGGTAGGGGTAGTAGCCATATGGCAAGATGGGCAGCAAATAACACTGAAGGTATGATAATTTATGACTTTTGTTGTTTGCTTTCCATTTTTCAAAGACTTTCGTAAAGAAATGTTGGCATTTCTGTTTTTTTGCAGTGATGGGAGCTCTAAATGGGGGCCTATTGCAAATGTTTTTTTTTTAGATTCAAATGGAAACAATAACTTCTTACGGTATATAATGGTTCTGTATTCATAGTGACTGGCACATGAAATATGACTGACGTTCGAAATAAGACTCAAACAAAGAATGGAAAATTTATTAAGGATAAGCCACCACAAAATCATAACATCACAGAGTAATATAGCCTCACATTTCAGTACAAATGGCTTCATTCCTATAGTGAGACATTATTTTACTAGGATCATAAACGTTTGACTAGCAGATAGAACAGGTTTGTTGTATCGGTAGCATTTACCCTGATAAGAAACACACGTTATTGTTTACAGTTCTTGGTTACCTAAAGAAAAATAGCAGCAACTGATACATAAAGATGTTTCATCATCATGTTTTAAAACTTTGAAGTAGCATTTAGGAAATTGTTGCATATTTTTTTTACCACCTGATAATGTGCTGGATAACATAGGCTATCAGATCTGAATTGCAAAAATCCAGACAATCACTAGATGACAGCAAAGAGCTATTTTTTCTTTTATCACTTCATGAAATTTACTAATAATCTGGAGGTTTGTTTTTTAGATTTGGTAGCTCTAACCTAGGAACATGACAGCTTTAGCTCCTTGGTGTCTCTGTTTTATGTTTGAAAGGTTATGATCTATTTCTATGAAGAAGCTCCCTTCCAAATTAATTCTTCCAAAATCAATTATTTTGCAAAATTATTCATTATCACTATAGCCTTTAACCATCTCCCGGTGTGTTACACCTCACTTAACCAAGCTATCCCTTTGATTAACCAGGTCAAAGCTACCTACCATTAAGGGTTACCTGTTGAAGCTTTCAGAAAGAAGAAGCATTGGATAAGACAAGAAATGAAAGGTTCAGCCCCAAACCTGCTCTGGGAGAGGGTTCATTCAAACAACAAAGCAGATAAAATGATAAGCAGGAAATGGAACATCTTATGAAAAAACAGAACAGAGCTGAAACTGCTTTAAAATGCTTCCCTTACCCAACCACCCTCAATGATCGCTCTCAACTGCAACTATTACAACCGTTTTACTCATTTTCCATAGATGTAGTAATCCAATGTAAATGACTCCTTATTTGAACAGAATGGTGGCTTGGAAAACACTTAGTGTTCCTGGCAGTAGGCGCTCAGCAATCACTTGTCCTTTCTTTTGATTGGCAGTTCCTCAATTTTAGCAATTTTTGCTATCAAATGGAATAGCATGCCTTCAAATACTGTAAAGTATTCTACAGACAATAGCTATTGCCTGATTACAAGATCTCGGTAAAATAGCACTTGGTTTAAACTCTATGCATTAAATCTAAGATTTCATGAGCTCAATATATTAGAGGTGATTTTAAGGACTGAGATTAGTTAGATGATGGATGGATGATAGATAGATAGATAGATAGATAGATAGATAGATAGATAGATAGATAGATAGATAGATAGATAGATGATAGACAGACAGAGAGAAAGATAGGAGATGAGAGAGAGAAAGATATGTAAGGCTTTCACTGCTATCTCTCTAATTGTGTTTTTTAGTGGATGAGCCAAATAAAAACTTTCTGATGTAAAATGAGAATACACTTGCCTTCCAGGACAAAGTAAGATTTCAAATACAGTATCTTCTTTAAAGAAAATGAGGACTGACAGTTTTGGACTATATAGCTGTGACTGGCAGGTGTTTGCTCTACCTCCAAACCTGGTAGTCTGAAAAAAAAATTCATCCTTGTGTTTCATTTATTTGATCCTAAAAGATACATTTTAATCATGGGGGGAGGGGCATTTTTTTTAGTTGTCTTTGTATTTATATGTTTCTCAGAAATAACTAGTAAAGTTTGCTTCCACTTTAGAGCAACTGCATAAAGCTTATACGTATTCTTTTCCCTCCATTCAACATCTATCATAGTTAAGTTGCTAAAACTCAAACAATCATTAAATAGCAAAGAGATACAGAAAAGGTTGACTTTTCATTGATATCTAGTAGTTAAGGTAGATCTACTGCAAGTATGGTTGTCTGATAGCAACATGACAGTGCTGCCAATCCCCACGCCACCAGAAATTTTATACCTGAAAAGCCAGAATTAAGAAGACAGCAACAGACAGCAAATGTGGACTTCCTAGTGAGAAGATGCCACACGACTGACTACAAGCAAAGGCATGGCAAAGTAGCAACTTTGGAAAATCTGCAAGAAATACCACTTTCCTGCAAGTAAGAACTGGCAGGACCACAAAATAGACAAAGGAATAGAAAAATGAAGAACCTAAAGTGCTCTGGGTCTTCTGAATTCAAACAGACAAGCATTTCAAACTGACCTTACACCTCAGACTTGACAATTGTTGATAATAAAGACAAAATATTCTGGATAGCGGACATGGCAGTATTTGGAGGAGAAAAAGAACAAGAGAAAACCAAAATACAAAGACCTGCAAATAAAAATAGAGCAAACAAAGTAAAAGAAAGCAAAGATAATACAAGCAATTATAAGGAGCCTGGATGCAACCACAAAATATCTGCAGCTCTACATGGATACCAGCCGCATTAATAAAATCCTCACCAGTCAATTGCAAAAGGCAGTTTTATTTGGAACAGCTTACATCCTGGGGCATTACCTTTAATACCGTCAAGTAACCATCTGTCTATCCTGGCTCCTTGGGAAGGACTCTGTTAGGTGGATAAAAATGCCAAATCCAGTCTACACATTTGCTTATGTAGCAAACCATAATAATGATTACACCTGCAATAGTGGTATACTGTTTGATTTAATGGAAATAGACCCTTCCTTCCAAATTGTCCATTAGATGGAGGTTTCAGTTTCTGATTTAATAGTGTGGGTAAAAAAAATTGTAGAAGGGGGTACCCTCGAAGAGGTTGAAATATTTATAAGTGCTTCAGGTATGGTTGTGTTGAGTGAGGATCTTGTGATGGGACAGCTGTGAGACATCAGTGGGAGTCTTGCCATGATCCCAAATCCTTAATCTTTATCCACAATGATGCCAAACAGTACCAGTTTCATTGGAGAAATACAAAAATCATCAGCCATGCTACCACTCAACACATTCATGAGTTCATCAAAGTCTGGCACTCTACAAGCAATTCCAGCAATGGAGACATTGACCTACAACCAGCCTACAAACCCCTCAGAATCCAAATCAATCAAATTGTAAACTGTAACAAGCAATGATTTAATATGGTAATTGTAAGAAGCATGAAACTAAGATCTTATTATACAATTATTATGTAAGTTATATAACTGTTAAATGTAATATACATAAATTTATAATATACATAATATTGTATGGGAGGGAAAGAAATGACATATGGAATCTGACAGATAGAAAATAAATATAGTATATGGTAACAGATAAAAGTGATAATATTATTAGTAGAATTGTACAATTTGTTAAATGAAAATAGAATGGAAATTATGATGTGTGTATTATAATGAAATTAGAAAGGGACTTTGTTTTTTAAAAAAACATAAAGGTGGCATAATTAAAAACTAAAAAAGGGGACAAATGGGTAATATAAATTAATATGAATTTATGAATGATTAGTTGAATTATATTATAATTTGTTAAACATTGCAAATATGATAATTTATATAATAGTTACAATAAGAGCGATGTTAAGCATATAGAGATTAACATAAAATAATACATGGGAATATTGGATGTTAAAAATTGATAATATGTATTAATATCAAACTAGATAAGAAAGCTAATAGTATCAATATGAAACTATTGTCATATTTGTTGTTAAAATGTAATATAAGCTGGAACCACACTGTTCGCACAATGATGTTTGTAGAAATAAAAAATAAAAAATGTATTTTTTTAAAAAAGAATCCAAATCAGAGCCAACCAGAGACAGCACCAACAACTCAATGAACCCACACAATCCCCCTACCAGCAATTCACAAGACCCATCACAAAACTCTCACTGATGACTCACAGCTGACCCATCACAAGACCTTCACTTGACACATCCACATCTAAAGTCCTTATAAACAGAGCACTGACACTGACATTTCCGAAACTGCTCTGCAGATGTTACCTAGCCTGGTAATGAAATTTTCAGAAACCAACCCACAAGTATGGAGAATGAACCTTCACCCTCATCCTATACCTGAGCTACAGATGTTTGCCACTATTACAGAGAGTAGAATTTGAGCCTGTAAGTTTCATACAAGAATCTACAATTGTGCAACATCTTCTTGTCCCATGTATGATGATGGGTGGAAGAGTAAAAATAAAATCATGCTGTCCATAATTAGTTGGCTTTTATATGGTGTTTGTTTCCCAGATAATGACAAATAACCATTACTGCAATTTCAGAACCAAAGAGAATTTTGTTTTATGCACGATGCACAACTTATGATAAAATGTTGCTAATGGATTCTATAAATGAGGCAAGGCAGCTGCAAATTTACTCACTTCACATGTATTGTAGATCCTTTTTGAATATAATTTCAGTCCTTGTTAGAACTGCTCAGTACCAGCTGCCATTTGATGGTTCTTTGCCTGTGTAAAATTTGTACTAGTGTACATGACAGTTGTCAACCCAACTTACCCTCATATTAAATGAGATTTTATTTTTATAAGACTTTAGAAAGCATATGTTAAAGTCACATGGAACTCAGCTAGATGTCT
Organism: Pseudonaja textilis; assembly: GCF_049901715.1. Lineage (NCBI taxonomy): Eukaryota > Metazoa > Chordata > Lepidosauria > Squamata > Elapidae > Pseudonaja > Pseudonaja textilis. Next base: position 17,039,178 of record NC_141992.1, on the reverse strand, counting down.
TAACCCCCTTGCTTTAGGAAATCCAGAGTAATACTGGATCTATATGCAGCTTGAAAACTTCCAGCAAGAAGGACCTGTCCCAAATGAAAGGACAATTCACATCATTGCTATGTCATGTGATGAATCCTGGAGCATCTGTTCTCATCTAATTGTAGGCATTTTCCTGCAAAATACCATCTAGTGCAAAATCATCACTTTGCAAAATCAAGATAGGGCAGCACCTGATTTTCCATCTAACATTCTAGCAGACTTGTTTTGGTTTGTGGAACAGCCTGTATGTCCCAATCCTGCTAAAATTTCAGAAACTTTCACAGAGTTGCTTCTCTCAGGTTAAAGCCTGCTGGGTATATGAGTAATTAGTTTATGTATGTGTAGAACTTCAGTTGTCAAAGTAGCCATGCAAATCATTTGAGTGATGCCCATAGATGCTGCTTTCGTTCTGAGGAAAACTCCATGGGATGAAGTGTAAGGGGGAAAGTGGATGGACTTTCTCCCATCAAGGCCAATAGCAATAGCACTTAGACTTAATTACCACTTCACAGTGGTTTACAGAGTCAACATATGTTCCCCAACAATCTGGGTTCTCGTTTTACCAACCTTGGAAGGATGAAAGGATGAGTCAAGCTTGAGCCAGTGAGACTCGAACTGTTGAACTGCTGGCAGCTGGCAGTCAGCAATAGCCTGCAGTAATGCATTCTAAGCACTGTGCCACCATGACTCATATGGACTTCTTCTTCATGTAGTGCTTTTAGGTTATTCCCCTGTTTGTTGGAATGCTAGAAGTGTCCATTGTTCTCTTAAAAACAGAATATTTCTTTTTCTTCTTTTTTTTTACTGTCTTTGAAAAATAATATATGCTACAGTGGAAATTTGAAAACAAGCAACATCCTGGAAGAAAATAATGGAAAATTAAGTCCTTCTTGGTAAGAAAAAAACATTGACATTTTCACATAGTTATTAGGCAATGAGATTTGTTCAACAGTCTTTGACCTAACTATGTAGAAAGGGTTTCAGTGGAAGAATACAATAGAAATCACTGAAACCAGAAATGCTCGACTATAGGGATCAGTGGCTCTATTACAAAAAGAAGAAGCAGGATAAAGAACTGTGTTGGCTAAGGACCAAAACCAAATTCAGCTTAATGAAATGGAAATGTAACTGAAGACAAGTCAAATTAACAGCAGTTAATATGAAATGCATAGGAGGTCATTATGGTTCCATCACATTAAAAATTCAAACTGGCAATTTTGAGAGAGGCTGGAAAGATCACACCCAATACTTCAGAAGTTACAAATTGTTAAATTGTTCATTTCTGGAACCATCCTTATAAAAGGTATTAGTAGTTCTGGGGTGGGGAATCCAAGGTCTGTAAAAGTACAAAATATATTTAGGAAAATACCACCATCACCACCATTATTACCCCTCACATCTCAAGAGAGGTTATAAGCCCTGAACAGTTTAATGCAGATTGAATATGCTCATTCTTAAGAAATGCTGGAGAGCCACTGTAGTGTAGCGGTTAAGGCATCAGGAACTGAGAGAAACTGAGAGATTATGAGTTTTAGTCCCACCCTAGGCACAAAGCCAGCTGGATGACCCTGGACCAGTCACTTTCTCTCAACTCTAGGAAGAAGACAATGGCAAAACACTTCTGCTAGGAAAACTGCAAGGGCTTGTTCAGGTAGTCTCTGACAATCACATACAATTGAATGGATTTTTTTAAAAAAATGAATGCCAATTGACAACTGAGATGGGGGGATAGCAAAGGGACTGAAATTCCTGGAAATAGGTAAGCATCTCTGGGGAGGATCCACTGTAACTTTTTTGGGGGGGAAGATCTGACTTACAGAGCAGAATTTTGATAAGTTGCTGAAAATAAAGGCAGGCAGAAGAATATGAGGAAAGACCTCTCAATCTATAAAAATACAAACAACTATCTTAAATAAAAGTTTTCTTTCAGTTGATGAACTCACTTCTGCTTCCACTTTGCTGCAGAATTAGTTCTCATGGTCAGAAAGGAGGAAGAGGAGGAGGTACAGCTGGTAGAAAAGAACCTATTGAGAAAGCCATGTGGAGGAGGATAATGAACATGGTAAACAGTGGTGGGATTCAAACATTTTTACTACCGGTTCTGTGGGCGTGGCTTGGTGGGCATGGCAGGGAAGGATATCGTAAAATCTCCAGTCAGAGGTGGTGTTTGCTGGTTCTCTGAACTACTCAAAATTTCCACTACTGGTTCTCCAGAACTAGTCAGAACCTGCTGAATACCACCTCTGATAGTAAAGATAATGTACTCTATAATGTTTTGCTGCTGGTTTCTTTATTTGGCTTTCTTGTTTTTCTGTGTATTTTATTGAATGCAATGGTAAGAAGCTTCATCAATAAATAATCGTGAATCTGCCTGTGTTCAAAGTGGATAATCAATTTAAAATCATCTCATCTCAATATGGCTTTTGGTCAACAAGACTAATTGGCAATTTACCAGCGGATGTTGTGCTGGATAGTCCTGTGTTAAGAGGGAGGGAAGCGGGTTATTTATATGCCATGTTTTGTTCTTGTGCTTGGCTTCATAAACAGTTTTACTGCATTATCAACATACAGCATTAGGTCCCTTTGCCCAAGTAGGCAAGGAAAATACTTGCACCATATGTGCTACAGTGCAAAAGAATTATCTTTGGTTGGTATCAGTTCCTTGTTGATTCAGCCACCAATAAGATGACATTATTGTACAGGTTTTATAGATGGGGTCTACATCAAACTGACTTGGCCAAACATTTCTGACTGGGAAGAAATTAGAGGAGAAAGATGATTCTGTAAGTTGAAAGCCATGGATCAACCTCTCAGAGCGTGATAAGAATATATGAATAAATCAACTGCTGGATTAAGCCAAAGGCCATCTTAGACCAGAATTTTGTTTCTGATAGTGGTGAAGCAGATACCTCTGAGCATTTTTAAGCAGGAGATGGAAATTTACTGCTCTTTTGCCATTGTCTCTCCACAAGAAGGGTTTTTCTGATTTTTTCAGAGTGACAATTTCCATTAATCTATTCTAGACTCTCAGAGCACATCCATAAAACCAACTAGCAGTCAGTAATATACATGATGAAAACTCCTTAATCTCACAACACATAGACTCAACATAGCTTCAGCTGCGAAACCATGAGCAGCTAGTCCCTGTGAGGAAGCTCTGGCAGTCAGACAAATCAGCCATCAACATGCACACAGAGATAAACGATATTTACGTACCATTCAAAAGAGACAATCAAAAAGCTAAAAGGGAAGCAAGAAGATCAAAACACCTCCTCACTAGCAATCAACTCCCGAATAAGCAGGGATAAAACCAGGATGAATATCAACCAACAACCAAGCAGTAAACAATATCCCAATTAAGAAACCACAAACTTAGACAAAAAAAATTATAAGAATAAAAAACAGCCTAATCAAGGAACTACCAAGAAGAAAACAATACTTTTCCTAATAGTCAGGGCAAATCCCTATATATAAAATGAGAGCAGATCTTATTCCTTTTTAGCACTGAAGATATTACATAGTTGGGTAATGAAATGCTAAAGAAAATAACCAAGCTCAGAGAGATAAATTCATATACTGATTTTATTATGATTATAACATTCAGGTCTTAAAAACTCTATCAAACATGGCAAAAGGAACTAATATTAAGTGAGAGGACCCTAACACATGTTACATTTTAACCTGTTTGTACAATCTTTAAATCCTTAGGGGGGAATTCAAGGATTTGAATGCAATCTTGTTTTTATGCGGAGTTTTCAAGCTGGGGTGAGCAACCCCCCAGAAGGTTTGGAAATGAAAGGAAATATCAGGAGACCCAAGTCCCTCACTTTCCTCTAGCCTACATATGTATCACATTCTAAGTCAGCATCTACTGAGAGGGATGGAATTGTTCCAAGTAGAGACCCAAGGGGCTTTTTTTTCTCTACATGTTTTTGTGAAACTGACAAAATGCTGCTGATCAATTTAATTTTATAGGAGTCTGAGTACAGGTAACAGAGATTTGTATTTTTTAAAATTAGAGCTTTATTGTAAAATCTGGTTTCCCTGAAGTAAAACAAGAATATATGAATAAATAAATAGATGAGTTTGATTTAGTAAAGCAGGCATAATCAGTTTGGACAGAAATGCAGTTTGGAAGTGTTTTTGAATAGGCTAGAGCATTGAATGTGTGTCCACAAAATCCAAAGTTGTTTTGTTAAAATGACAGAAACAACATTATGCTGTCATGATGGAAGTGACTCCTTTTTTGTACAAGCTGATATCACAACACAAAGCTGCAGAATTTATCAATGATATCCTATTGCACATTGCTATCCCAGGCTGTGGAGAATTTTTTATGGATATGCTTTTGTAGCGCTTGGAGGTTGTCAAGGTTTGAATGGAAGGAAATAGACTGACATTGAAATCTGGCAAGTTGGAGTTGTTATTGTCTTCTGTCAATGTCAAAGTTATACCGTGATGTCCTGTCCTGGACATCAAGGAACAATATTGTGACTTGGGGATTCTTCAGGACTCACAGGACTCCTGTGAGATAAGCAAATAGATGCTGATTCCAGGGAGACTGTGCTCAGTTGCAGCTGATGTACCAGTTGTGGCATTACCTAGGGCAGGAATCAGGATAACTTGGCAACATTAATTCATGCCCGTATCATTAGCCTGACAGATTGTGGCAGAATGACGTCTGGATTTCCAGGAAAGAAGGGCTGTTTTCCAGAGGTCAAAGAGGCAACAGAGTTTTGAAAGTTTGATCAACAGGAAGAAGGTTAAAATGGCTTTATATCTATAGTTATGCAGATAGTTGCTTTAGTCTGGCAAGCTTTTGTCTAAAGAAAAACAGAATAACAGAGTTGGAAGGGATATTGGAGGTCTTCTGGTCCAGGAAACTCTATACCTTTTCAGACAAATAATTATCTAATGTCTTCTTCAAAATGTCCAGTGTTAGAGCACCCACACATTTCTCCTTAATTCCAGGTTGCTTCCCTCCTTGATTAGTTTCTATCCATTGCTTCTTGACCTGCCTTCAGATGCTTTGGAAAAATAGGTTGACTCCCTCTTCTTTTTGGCAACCCATTAGATATTGAAATGCTGCTATCATATCACCCCTAGTCCTTTCCATTAAATTAAACATACCAAATCCCAGCTACCATTCTTTATATGTTTTAGCCTCCAGTCCCCTAATCATCTTTGTTGTTCTTCTCTGCACTATAGGAGAAGACCAATAAAGGAAAACTACTCAGAAGTAACTCCATATATTGATCTTGATTCTTGGGACCTGATACAGATTACCATAATGTGCTCCTCTTGGAATTGCCCTTAAGAAGCATTCAAAAACTATAGCTGTTTCAAATTGCAGCAACCTTCATACTTCCAATTTCCTGGCATTGGAAGAATACTATACTGATTACACAAGGTTGACACCTCTGTTTTAGGGAATCAAAACAAGATAGCACTGCTTTTCTGATGATGTTTTAGAAACATTTGAAGCTTTTGAAGAGATACATCACATGACAACGCCGTGATGACACAAGGTTGACACCTCTGTTTTAGGGGTTCAAAACAAGACAGCACTGCTTTTCTGATGATGTTTTAGAAACATTTGAAGCTTTTGAAGACCAAGCTGATCTGTAGAACTTTAATTTGAAAACATCATCTCTGCCTTTATCTTGATTTCTTTTGTATTTTCTACAGTTTTATTTCTGTGGTGTTGTATTCTTGTTGTTTTTATCTTTATCAATGAATGCTTTGATTTGGAGGTCTTCTGTGATTTGGAGGTCTTCTGTGTAAGTCATCAAGCGTTGTTTTGATTGTGGCAATGTAGAAATGAATTATTCAAATAAACCTTACAAACAGGAAAAAATAATGTAACAAAGCAAAGAATAATGCAAGAATAGAAGGAAAGAAAACATTTAAATTAGTATTCTCCCATTGTGACAATGTTATATTTTTTATGTTCTTATTATCATCCTTCATAAGTAATTGATTTACTTGCCAGGACAAAATGTGACAATAGTGCAGATGAATGCACACACCTCGTCAAGAATGTTATCTTTGCACCCACACAAAACGTTCTACCTACAATACAAAAGTTGATGGAACATTTACAACTTTCTCAAATAAAATTCTGCAATCTAGGTAGCCTTCAACACACAGTGGCAATTTAGACCTAAATTTCCATTGCTCAGTGATGGGGTTATAAAGTGAGAGTGTGTAGGAATGTGTAGGAGGCACCACTGGGAAGGGAATCACAAAAACACCTGTCATAACTACCATTCATTGCCATCACAACTTCAAATGATTGTACTTCTTCCCTTGATCTTGATTTTATCCCTCTGTTAATACATTAGCTTTTTTGGCTGCTGCTGCACACTGCTGGCTCATATTTAGCTGGTTGTCCACTAAGACTCCAAGGTCCCTCTTGCAGTTACTGCTATTGAGTCTGATTTCACCCAATCTATATGTGTACTTTGGTTTTCTTGCCTAAGTGTAGGACTTTACTTTTCTCTACATTGAATTTCATTTTGTTAGTTATGGCCCAGTGTTCTAGTCTGTCAAAATCCATGTGGATCTTGAGCCTATCTTCCTGGGTGTTAGCTATTCCTGCCAGCTTAGTATCATCTGCAAATTTGGTAAGTTCCCCTTGGTAGATTCCCTCATATAAGTCGTTAATGAAGATATTGAAGAGTACTGGGCCTAAGAAGGAACCTTGTGATAGCCCACTGCTTACTTCCCTCCATGTAGACTTAGACCCATTAAGGACTACTCATTGAGTACGGTTTCCCAGCCAGTTGCGAGTCCATCAAGTGGTGGTGCTATCTATTCCACCTTTTTCTAGCTTACTAAGAAGTAGGTTGTGGTCTACTTTGTCGAATGCCTTGCTGAAATCTAAATATATTATGTCCACAGTATTTTGCTGGTCTACTAATTTAGCCACTGATTGCTGAATGAATGGTTGTAAGCTGAAGATTATCTGTATCCTTCCCATTGCTCCCCAGTCCCAAAACAGTTCTACTTTTCTCAGCTAAAATTAATAAATAACACCTGGGGAACAGGGGTGGGATTCTACCTGTTCAGCCTGGTTCAGGTGAACCAGTAGCTCCAAAGATCACCTGAAAGTGAACCAGTTTGCCTTCATTCCTTTTTTTCCCCCACTGATCAGCTGTTTTCTGAAGATCAGCTGTGCCATGTGGTTTAGATTAGCTAGAAAACAGGAAGTTATTAGATTTCTTGTTTTCTAGCTAATCTAAATTGCATGGCACAGCTGATCCCCACCCTCACTGTTGTACTGCTTTGCCCAGTAGGCTTCCCTGAAGCCCAGGAGGCAAAAAGAATAATTTATTTTTATTTTTTCCCTATTAGGCCTCAGGGAAGCCTCCTAGAAGCAAAAACAGGATGTGGGGGGGGGGGGCTGCACAGCACACACACCCATCCCATTTTTGCTCCCAGGAAGCTTCCCTGAGGCCCAGTAGGCAAAGAAAAAAAAAAACACGCCCACCCAGGGACATGACCACCTGGCCACACCCACTTAGCCACCCTCACCTATCCATACCCACAGAACCAGTAGTTAAAAAATTTGCATCCCACCCCTTCTGGGGAATCACTTTGCACCGCAGTATGAATAGTATGTAAAAATAACATACTATTTGTATATGAAAGAAGTTTTAAGAAACTTGCAAAAAACTTTATCCAAACAAATCTATTTTATTTGTTCAGTGAAGCAAACACCTTTACCTGTTGCTGGGCAATCCTGCACTGCAGAATTAAGCTATTGACTTCTAAGATATTCTGATCGAAAATCTCTCTGGATGACAACGCGGCCATAACAAGACTTGATGGATTTTCTTCCCCTTCCCATCCATGCAGGGGAAACCAATCTTGCTTACTAACCAGCACCAATCTTTTCATTTAGGATTGTTCCCTCCTCAATATTGATTATTTATTCACTTGGTAAATTCATATACTGATTCATATGTAGAAGCATTGTGAGATGTATAAGCATAGTGACATATAAGCATTTCTCCCAACTTTCTTTTTTTTTAGCAACAAAGGAATATGCAACAGCAAAGAAAAAAGCAGGCAAGAAATACATCACAAACTAGAACTTGAGTAGCCATGAAGGCCTTACAAAAGGTATTCTGCTGTGATGGCGCAATGATTAGAACACAGTACTGCAGGCTACTTCTGCAGTTCAGCAGTTCAAGGCCACTGGCTCAAGGTTGACTCAGCCTTCCATCCTTCCGAGATTGGTAAGATGAAGACCCAGATTGTTGGGGGCAATATGCTGACTCTGTAAACCGCTTAGAGAGGGCTGCAAAGCACTGTGAAACAGTATATAAATCTAAGTGCAATTGCTATGATATATCTATATCTAAAAAGTCCAGAATCATGCAAGCATGATATTCCCCATGACACTCTATGGACTGAAGTTGAACTTTGTAGAAGCAGAATAGAGTATTGATGGTTTTAAAATTTGGTATTAAAGAAGACTTCTGAGAAGACCATGACAGTCAATAAAACAAACTGGATATTGAACAAATCAAGCCCAAGTTCTCACAAAGAGGTTTTTGGTGCTCTCTGAGCTTGGTTTTTTTCTAGCAGATCTTTCATTACCCAAACTAGGCAACATCATTAGCTGTCCTGCTCACTCATACATACACATAACTGTGGTTTAATGAGTTTATTAATATTACCCAACAATTCCATTCACCCAAAACCCAGAACTGTCCCAATTAAGTCCAGCCATGAGCAGACCAAGGTTAGTCCACAGAGCAATAGCCAAAGAGTCCACAAAGCACTTGAAGATTTCTCAAACTAAACAACTCCATCAGACAAACTTATATCCACCAGGCAAAGTTAAATTCACACACAAGAGAGCTCATGAGGCAAGAAAAGGCCAGCATTTTCAAGGCACGATCCAGAGTGAGTCAGGAATCACGATGACCAGAAAACACACAGCTTGGAAACAAAGATGTTATTCCCAGCAACACTTCCATTTGTCCACTGTGATAAATGGCCAGCTTCCAGTGCAGTCCGTCTAGACAGGAAGAGATTTCTCCACTTAGAGTGGTGATTTCTGCACTCTTGGAAGAACTGAAAGATCATATTAGGGACAGATGACCATGGGGAAAATCTGTGTGCCTGCTGAAAGTTGACACCAATTGGATGGCACATAATATGTCAGTGCCTGCTGTTTTCCTCCCCTAATGCTTTATATATTAGGAAATGAAGCAACCTTTTTCAATGATCCATTGAAAATCTAGAATTCTCTCTTTCAAAGAAAATCAGTCTCTTGTTTGATGCCCCTGGAATGTCTTACAGTTTGTTCTCCTACCTAGTCTATGCATTTATACAAAGGAAATTATTGCATTATGTTCACTCAGAGACATTTCCTTCTCAGCTTTTCTCAAAGAGAGAAGGAAATTGAGAAAGCAAAAACTGTCAAAGCCCAGAAACTCAATAAGGCTGAGACTTACCAACCATTTTCCCATCATTTCCAGGCTCATCCAAAAGATGTCAGTTAATTTATCCATACAGCACAGTTCAAGTCCATTAAGAATTCTTGCCCAAGCAGATATCAATGACCAAAGGGCATTTCAGCTTCCTGCTCATTGGCATTTTTGCATGTTGCTCTATCATCTATTGAAAAAACCAGTAGAGATATTTCTTGTTCTTCAGAACCATGGTACTGGTTTCAGGAACACAAAAGCCCAGAATGAGATGAGACTAGCGGAGAACGCTAAGAATAACAATATATTCAAAGTAAGAGAAAGAGAAAGAGATCAGTATACCAGCTCAGTGAAGATAGAAATCTCTTATGGTAACATGAGAAATAGCTATTCTACTTGTATTTGTGGTCCAACGTCCTTCAATAGAGTCACTGGGCAGATAAGGAAATCAAACAAATAAAGAAGAGCACTTTATTCTTGGTAACTCAACCCAAGCCTGCTCGTTCTGCCTAAGTTTCCACTAATCTAAACAAACTCAAGACTCCTCTATTTATATTCTGAATGAAATAGGACTGTTTATTCCATTAGCCATCCCCAGCTTTCATCTACTAGGACTACTCATCACTTTTCAGCAGGGTTGTCTAACCTTGGCAACTTTAAAACTTATGGACTTCAGCTCCCAAAATTACCCAGTCAGCCAGGAGTTGAAATCCACAAGCTTTAAAATTGCCAAGGTTGGATACTCCTGGTCCAGGGGTGCAATTCTACCAGTTGGCACCTATTCTCTAGAACTGGTTGTTAACATTCTAAGTAGTTTGGAGAACCAGTTGTTAGAAGAAATTACTGGCCTAATCCTGTAAGGAAGGCAGGAAGGAAACATTCTGGTGTTGCTTACAGAAACTGCCTTTCTGTTAACCCTTATTACATTCTTGACAGGACTAGACTTCCTGTCTCTGGAACGTCTCTGGAGTTTCCCCCCTCCCCTCATTTTTTGGTACTTTGCTTGTGTGGAATGATCATTTAAAGTTACAATGACACTGAAAAAATTGATTTATGACCATTTTTCACACTTAAAACTGTTGCAGCATCCCCATAGTCATGAGAGGCCAGGCAAGGAGATGCATGTCTCGATGTGAGTGATATTGAGTTGGCCACACCCAGCCAATAACATGACCACCAAGCCATGTCCACCCAGTCACATGACCACCAAGCCATGCCTACCACCTAAGCCACGCCCATAGAATCAATTGTTAAAAATTTGAATCCCACCCCTGCCCTGGTCTAAAGCCTCTTCTGCCAATACTGCCACCAATACTGAGAATACACCACCAGAGATCCTGACTCACTTCAGATGAAAGACTATTTGGACAACTTTAATACATTGCTGCTCCATTTAGTGTTGGAACCATGAAACTTTCTCAGAATTGAAAGCAGGACCTTCTAGCCTAAAACTGTGGGCCCTATTTGCACAGAATTGGGGAATGAATCAGTCACTCCCCAAGGTACAAATTTATTTTCCAAATGTATGGCACATGATTGTTAAGGTCCTAGACCAGTGGTGGAAAACCTATGGTATGTGTGCCACAGGTGGCATACAAAGCCCTCTCTATGGGCATGAATGCCGCTGTCCCAGCTCAGCTCCATCGCGCATGCACATGCACCTCCCACCGGCCAGCTGGCCTTCAGGTCTCTGCTACACATGTGCGGTGCATGGGGCACATGTGTGCGGGCATGCATGCATAGAGGGATGCATGCATGCATGGGGCATGCACATGCACATGGGACCGCACCTTTCATTTTGGGTATGTGCGCACACACATGCTTTGGGCACTGAGTGCCCAAAAGGTTTGCAATCACTGTCCTAGACAAAGGGAAAGCAACAATTTCTGAGGTCTTTGCGTTCACTACAAAGAAAACTTTGCTGGTGGGTTAAAAAATGTTTCATAGCAGCCTTATCATGGTTTGGACTGTTTGAACAACATATTTTTTACACACATGTACAAGTCACTTAACTATGATTCTAAATGGGACTATTAAGGATCTTGCCTTGTATAAAAATCAAAGAAGGGCCGTGTCTTTGGAATACAAGGCTTCTTTTCTAATAAAGGGATACAATCTATTCATTGCAATTAAAGTAAATGACATTGATTACAAACAAGTCGAATGTTGCTCACCTCTGTCCATGCACACCGCTCTGCTTTGAGAATTAGTGGCAGTGTGGATTGACTGCTCAAACTTACTATTACCTCTAATCAAGGAATTATTATTCTGGTTTGCAGTAAAAATAAAACTATAAAGAGAGAAAAGCTGAAGAGAGTAGTAATGATGTAAGCCATATAAATATTTTACTTAAGGAGCCAGATTCATATCCAAAGGGATTGTATGCTAAGTTTTGAGAACTAGGCAAGCTAAGGGAATAATCAGAATGACAGAATAACAGAGTTGGAAGGGACTTAGTCCAACTCTCTGCTCAAGCAGGAAACCTTTTACCATTTCAGACAAATGGTTGTCCAATCTCTCCTTAAAAACTTCCAGTGTTGGAGCAGCCCCAACTTCTGGAACAAATCATTCCATGGATTAATTGTTCTGTCATGACATTTCTCCTTAGTCCTAGGTTGATTTTTTCCTGGAGAACAATTCACTGCCACCCATGATCTTACCAATGTCCCTCATTATTGTTTCTAATACTTCTCTCTAATGACCTTTCAGAATGGTATCTATGGCAACAGGAGAATGAATGGTTATTTTACTGTCACTGGAAGGATGGAGGGGAAAAGTAGTAAAACTTTCATCTTCTATAGACAGTGGATCCTCCTTACCCCAAGTTATCTGAAGCTTCCCTGGGTGGTTGTTTTTAAGCTGTCAACTCAGTTACATTTTTCAGACATTATCTGTAGTGTTGCTTTTTTTTATTGATTGATTGATTTGCCATCAAGTTGTTGTTGACTCATAGCATCCACCGATATGTTTCTCCATGATGATCTGTCCTTAACGTGATATTTCAGATCTTCCAACAGGACACATAATATATAATGTATTTTTACTTATCATATTACATTTTACAAGAGCTCTCATCACATTCTGACACTTTCTAAATTCAAAGCTTAGCTGAGCTGCTCAAAAACCTAGATCACATCATATCATTGACTGACATTGTGAATAATTCTCCTTCATGCAGAGACATCAAGGCATTTTCCTGGTACATTAATCTCTGGTGTATTAGTATAGCACAGGAAGATGAGGTTGCCTAATTCAAAATAGACTGGTGCATTCAGAACAGAACAGCTCTGCTTTTCCTTGCTTACCTAACATCCCATGAAATGGGCAGCAGATTGGATGGATGGACAGTTAGGAATCCACCTACCATTGAAGCATAGCAACAGGAAGCATAGTGCCTTCCACACATGTTATACAGGTAGTCCTCCCCAATGCTACTTTGACCCAGCTTTGAAGTTCCAGATGCACACCCAGTGGTCATATGTTTTATGGTCATTTGCAGAATCCCGTGGTCACGTGACCACAGTTGCAACTGTGATTTTGGTACAATGGGTTTCCTTAAACAATTGTTGTGTTTGCTTAACAACTGTGGTGTTCATTTAATGAATGACTATGATGTTCGCTCAATGATTATGCCAAAAATAGCATAAAATTGGGGTACAATGACATACCACTTCATAATGCCTTGGTAAGGCCACACTTGGAATACTGCATCCAGTTTTGGTTGCCACGATATAAAAAAGATGTAAAGACTCCAGAAAGAGTGCAGAGAAGAACAACAAAGATGATTAGGGGACTGGAGGCTAAAACGTATGAAGAAGGGTTGCTGGAGCTGGGTATGTCTAGTTTAATGAAAAGAAGGACTAGGGGAGAGATGATAGCAATGTTCCAATAACTCAGGCTGCCAAAAAGAAGAGGGAGTTAGCCTATTCTTCAAAGCACCTGAGGGCAGGACAAGAAACAATGGATGGAAGCTAAATAGGGAGAGAAGCAACCTGGAACTAAGGAGAAATTTCCTGACAGAACAATTAATCAGTGGAACAATTTGCCTCCAGAAGTTGTGAATGCTCCAACACCAGGGGTGGGATTCTATGAGTTCGCACCTATTCACTAGAACCAGCTGTTAACATTCTAAGCAGTTCGGAGAACTGGTTGTTAGAAGAAATTACTGAGCTAATCCTGTAAGGAAGGCAGGAAGGAAACATTCTGGTGTTGCTTACAGAAATTGCCTCTCCGTTAACCCTTATTACATTCTTGGTAGGATTAGACTTCCTGTCCTTGAAACTTCTTTGGAGTTTTTTTTTTTCCTCCTTTGCTGGTACTTTGCTTGTGTGGAGTGACCATTCAAAGTTACAATAGCACTGAAAAAAGTGACTTATGACCATTTTTCACACTAACGACTGTTGCAGCATCCCCATGGTCATGAGAGGCCAGGCGAGGAGATGCATGCCTCGATGTGAGTGATATTGAGTTGGCCACACCCAGCCAATAACATGACCACCAAGCCATGTCCACCCAGTCACATAACCACCAAGCCATGCCCACCAACTAAGCCATGCCCACAGAACCAGTTGTTTAAAAGAATTGAATTCCCACCCCTGGGTGGGGGGCTATTATTTTATTAATTTATTATTTGACTAAAAGAGTTAATCAAGCATTCCTCTAGAGATTCATTATTGCTGTGGATTGTGCAAGTTGTTTGCTTAGTTTTTGTCCCTAGCAGAGACTCTGTTGATCTGAGTGGGGAATCTTACATTTATATCTTAAAGTGCCAGTACCCTCTTGGCTGAACTGAAGTGGGCTGACTTCTTCAGAGTTGAAAACAGGAATGGGGAAGATTAAAAAGTGCTCAGAAAGGATTTCATTTTAAAGAGCAGGCTGGGGACTATGTAGGCTGCCCAAACGTCATCAGTGACTGCCTGTAGATGGGAAGCATTCTACCTTGTGTACTTCTATCAGTTGTTCTTCATAGCATAATAACTGGCTTAAGGACTGGATGATGGCTTTTTTAAGATTCTCCATCAACCTCTATTCATTCTGTTATTTGTCTTTTATAAGCTTTTCGCCCTTCTTGCTTTTCTGCATAGGATTGCTTGATCTTTTTTCCTTCCATGCCATTTCATTTTATTACGTTGTATTTCAGGGGTGTCAAACTCGCATCATTATGTTGTTGCCCTGTGACGTGTCACGACTTTTTCTCCCTTCACTAACCCGGGGGTAGTGTTGTGGCCCACCAGCGGCCAGCAGAGTTGGCAGCCGACTTGGACAATGAGGAGATTGGGGAGGACCATGGGCCAGTCCTGAAGTCTGGGGAAAGCTCTGACAAGTACTCTGCGTCGGAGGCAGAGATGGGGCCAGGGCCATCCAAGAGTTATCAGCTGCCTTTGGAGTTGGACATCAGTGGGGCAGAAGAACAGCTGGAGCCTGTTCCCAATGTGTGCATGCACAGAGCTGCCAGGAGAAGGCAACAGTTAAGGAACAAGGATCGACTTGGGAGTAAAAGCACAGGTAGACAGTGAATGGGCCCTCAAATAGAGAATAACAAGGAGTGAAAGGGGAGTGGTGTTTGCAGGAGACAATTATTTCATTTAATTAGGGTGAAGATTTGTTCGTGACTCCTTGCCAAGTATTTTCTGGTACAGCATTGCACTTGGAAGCAATTGGCCTAGCAACTGTCAGGCCCCTGTTGGAGTCTGAATCCAAAGAGGAAGACAAACAGCTGACAGGGAGTGGGACTGTGGCTCCGTTGGCTGTGGAAGAAACTGAGGAAGGGCAAAGTCTGGCTGGGCAGAGCAGGGAGGAGGTAGAACAAGGGAATTGACTGATCAGGGATGTTAACTTTAAATTTTACACCTATATAGTACAGGTAGTGCTTGACTTTAGCCCATTCTTGAATTTGCAATTGTGATACCAAACCCCATGGTCACATGATTGCAGTTTGGGTGCTTGGCAACTGGCTTACATTTACAATGGTTGCAGAGTCTTGCAGTCGTGTGATCAAATTTGCAACCTTCCCAGCCAGCTCCCAACAAGCAAATTCAATTGGGGAAGACAGATTTGCTTAACGACTACATGATTCACTTAACAACCATGCGATATGCTCAAAGATTGTGGTGATTTGTATAATGACTGTGGTAAAATAATGCTCATAAATTGGATCTGGTAACATGATTACTCACTCAATGACCACATTACTTAGTGACACAAATCCCAGTCACAATTGTGGTTGTAAGCAGAGGACTACTTATATATCTACAATCAGAGGTGGTATTCAGAAGGTTCTGACCAGTTCTGGAGAACCGGTAGCGGAAATTTTGAGTAGTTTGGAGAACTGGCCAATACCACCTCTGACTGGAGATTTTACAGTATCCTTCCCCTGTCACACCCACCAAGCCATGCCCATAGAACCGGCACTAAAAAAATTTCAATCCCATCACTGTCCAACACTGGAAATTTTAGGAAGAGATTGGATAACTATTTGTCTGAAGTGGTGTAGGGTTTCCTCCCTAAGCAGGGGGTTGGACTAGAAGACCTCTAAGGTCTCTTCCAACTCTGTTATTCTTTGATTCTATGACATAGTGACCCACCTAACAACTGCCATGATCTGTAACAATAATTTTGGACTCAGTTATAGTCATATGCAGAGGACAACTTATAATGAATAAAACTGAACCAGCAAACTAGTATGCATAAATTCTAGCCCAGTCAATTATAAAGGGAACCCTAAACCCAGCTCTGGTCTTATGCTGCTCTTTGAATGGGTAGCAAAAATGTCTTTATTGCTCGGCAGGATGGTAGATCTGGCAAAACTATTCTATAATCAGAAAGTTCATATCCAAGTACAGTTACATAGGAGGCAGATACATTTCATGAAATATGGAAAAATTTGTTTGACTGTTTGGGAGAAAACAAGCATGAAAGAACATATTAGATACGGTTCATTCTTTATTGAAATGGCATAAAAATGCCTGCAAATAAATAAAAAAAAACTAAATAATTTCAGTGAGTTTTTTAAAAGTAGTAATATCGAGTAGCAACAGAAAATCTATATAAAATACTACAAATTAGTCAAATCTACAATTTAGAGGCAATATAATAATGGCAAACATAAAATTTGTAATATATTTAAAAATGTAATTCTGCTTTTTAGACAGTGTTCATTAAAAAAAAAAACAGAGTCAGGTTCAATGAAATCTCAGAGGATAAACATTCAACAAATTGAAAATGAAAATGAAGCCAGAAAAGACCATTTCTCACATGCCTGGTAAGTAGGCATTTGTACTCAAGGATGCTCTATGGGATGTTCTATAGATAGCAGGTTTACAATGGATGGTTCAACAGATAGCCAGGCATTAAGCCATTTATGATTTCAAGGAAAGGGATATCCAAACTTCCATTAGTCTTCAAGGTCAGCTTTTTCGTACCTTAAACTGGATTAAAACCATATAAACCAATGGTGGGATTCAAAATAATTTACTACCGTTTCTGTGGGTATGGCTTTGTGGACGTGGCTTGGTGGGCGTGGCAGGGGAAGGATACTATAAAATCTCCATTCCCTCCCCACTCCTGGGGGAAGGTTACTGCAAAATCGCATTCCCTTCCCACTCCACTAACTCAAAATTTCCACTACCGGTTCTCCAGAATTGGTCAGAACCTGCTGAATACCACCTCTGATATAAACAGAGATTAAGTAGACTTATTGGAGGAACTAAGAAAGCCAGTAGAGAATTCCTGCCAAGTATAAAATACAAGACCTATTTATAGTAAAAGCAAGGGTTATTTTTTGTATCTTATTTTTTCTGCCTTGCTGATATAATAGACTGGTGGCTACACCACAATGGGCAGGAGGAATGATGAACATTCATGCCTTGCAGGGGTGGGATTCTACCAGTTCGCACCTATTCGCTAGAACTGGTTGTTAACATTCTAAGCAGTTCGGAGAACCGGTTGTTAAAAGAAATTACTGGGCTAATCCTGTAAGGAAGGCAGGAAGGAAACATTCTGGTGCTGCCTTTCCGTTAACTCTTATTACATTCTTGGCAGGACTAGACTTCCTGTCTCAGGAATGTCTCTGGAGTTTTTTTCCCCTCCTTTGCTGGTACTTTGCTTGTGTGGAGTGACCATTTAAAGTTACAATGGCACTGAAAAAAGTGACTTATGACCATTTTTCACACTTACAACTGTTGCAGCATCCCCACAGTCATGAGAGGCCAGGCGAGGAGATGCCTGCCTCGATGTGAGTGATATTGAGTTGGGCACACCCAGCCAATAACATGACCACCAAGCCACACCCACCAACTAAGCCATGCCCACAGAACCAATTGTTAAAAAATTTGAATCCTACCCCTGATGCCTTGTCAATTAGTCAATCTAGCTCAAGTTATTTTTCTCTGACCTTGGCAGACATTGCCCTCACCTTTCAAACATAATCAATGACGAAGGGTGCTGGAAACTGCAATCCAACCATGTCTGTGTGGAAACTTATACTGCAAGTCAAGAAGTATTTCTGACCCTAACCACCATTGTGCAATCTAACATAGTGGCCTATACACTTCCCCCAAATAAAATCAACTGAAACTTCATAAGACTCTAATGTTTGGGTGTTGTCATATTAAATGCAGTAAAATCTTGCTTGAGATAGCAATAACAATAGAACTTAGACTTATATACTGCTTCATGGTGCTTTACAGCCTTCTCTAAGCAGTTTACCAAGTCAGCATATTGCCCTCAACAATCCGAGTCCTCATTTTAGAATAGAATAGAATATTATTCTTTATTGGCCAAGTGTGATTGGACACAAGGACTTTGACTTGGTGTGTATGCTCTCGTTTTATTGTCCTTGGAAGAATAGAAGGTGGAGACAACCTTGAGCCAACCTTGAGCCTGGTGAGAATCAAACAGCTGAACTGTGAGCAGTCAGCAGAATTAGCCTACAATATTGCATTTCAACCACTGTGGCACTGTGGCTCATGAAATCAAGATACTTCTTGAGGCAGTGGTGGGTTGCAACATAGGTTACCAGTGGTTCAGTGGGTGTGGTTGGTGGGCACGGTTTGCACGTGCTCACACACTTTGCGTGCACATGCCGAACATGCACTTTGCGCATGAACAGAGGCTTTCCTATTCACCTCCTGCAATCCTGCACTCTCCCTGTAGCTTCAGCAACTGACTCATGGCAATCTGTTATGCCACACAAAGCAGCTCCACTTCAAAATCAGGGAATAAAGGTCAGTATGGGTGGGAGGATGGGCCCCAACAGCAGGTCCTCAGAGAGAACCGGTTTGGTTTCTGCTGATCTTCAGCGCTACCGGTACACCAGAACTGGGCCAAACCGGTAGAATAGCATCACCGTGATGAGGTCAATGAACTTTTAGATCTGACCATCTCAGCAAAGTGCATCTATGATTTTCAAAACTATGAATACCTCTTGAAGTATAACAGATATTTCAGCATCTGTAAGTGATATCAATCATAAAGGCATGGTATAAGCATATAAAGTCTAGGCCAAGGGTCTTCAAACTTGGCAAGTTTAAGGCTTGTAGACTTCAACTCCCAGAATTCCTGAGCTAACATGTGACTGGAGGAGGAAGTCTGGGAGTTGAAGTCCAGAAGTCTTAAACTGTCAAGTTTGAAGACCCCTGGTCTAGGCTAACAACTTAACTACCATATATTGTCCCAAGTGAAGAACGGAATATTATTTTATGAGGGAAGTCATAAAAAGAAGAGTACAAGGAATCATAATGTTCATATACTGAGGGCAGCCTGGAGACACAAGAACATTTGTTCTTTCCTAGAAATAGTTCAAGAATATATGAGGTTTCTTGCTGAATCTTCCATAAGCATCCTTGTGAGTACAATCAGTACTTCACCTGTAATGTTTGAAAATAGCAATAACCTGCATATGATCTACAAAGCTAAAAGCCCAGCCCAAAATCCAGTTAAGGATCTTTAAGTCCCGTTAGATCAATGCTTTTTCTCTGCTGCAGCTTCATCATGCAAGGATAGTAATACAAGACATGGGCATATAAACAGTACAGGTAGTCCTCAATTTACAACCATAATCGAGCGTAAAATTTCCATTCCATACAAGATATTAAGTGTGTTTCGCCGCACTTTATGAACATTTTTCTTGCCATAGCTGTTAAGAGTATTATTGCACTTATTTAGTTAGTAACATGATTATTAAAATGGCTTCCCTGTTGACTTTACTTGTCAGAAGTTTGCAAAAGATGATCACACAATTTCAAGACACTGAATCTGTCATAAATGCACGCCGATTGCCAAGTATCTGAATTTTGCAGGATCCAATTATGAGTCAATCATTGGGACCAACGTATATTCTTTCAAGCTTTCAAAATACGTGCACTGGGCTACTCTACCTGTGCATTTATATGTTACCTGCTTGTGCGTAGCTTTTAGTTGTTGATGACTGGCTATTAAGTCATTGACTATTGTTTTCTTCTGCTCCCAAGTACCTGATGGTAAATCAGCACTCCTGTTGATTGACAAAGGGCCTGTTTCCCAGGCTTCAATCATTTTTCTGATTGAAATGATTGAAACCTGAGAAATGGCTTCTTGTTGATTATTCAGTCAGTGTTGACTCACCATCAGCTTATCAGGTACTTAGGAGCCAAGAAGGATGGCAGACCAGCACAAGGAAACAACAATCAATGACATCATAGCCACCCACCCACCCCATAATTAATAACTAAAAACTACATACAGCCAGGCACCATATAAATACAACATGTAGAACATCCCAGTACATGTATTCTGGAGAGGGGAGGGCAGAGAGAAGGAGGGGAAGAGAGGAAGGGAGAGAAGGAGAGGGAGAGTGGGAAGTAGAGACAGAGAGAGAGAGAAGAAAGAGAAGAGGGGGGAAAACCCAGTGACTGACAAACCGCATCCTGCAACATTATCCTGGGCCACATATATTTACTTTAATTCACATCTGAATGTTGATCATGTGACCATGGTGATCTAAAATGGTAGTAAATGTGAAAAATGATTTATAAATTATTTTTTTTCAGTGCTGTTGTAACTTTGGTCACTAAACGAATGGTTATAAGTTGAGGATTACTTATACTGCTGTTCCAGCCATGCTGGAGAACAATTTCGGATGGGGAGGACATGGAGCCAGGGACATACGGTAGCAGCAGTCCTGTGATTGAATATGCCACAGTACTGCAGTGAATAATTCTCCTTCGGCGTTTGCAGTTCCAGCAGATTCCCAAGACATTTGTCAGCTGCAAACTGACAATTTTTTAGACTCAAAAGTTCATCCCTTCATCCTAATGGGGATTCAGGAGCAGGAAGATGAATATCATAGATCTGACAGGTATGGATGCTAACAGAAGGGTGGGCTCTGCAGCTCTAGTACAATGGCTCAGCACAGCTTATTTATAGCACTCACTGTGGAATAAACAGAATGATGTTTGAAAAGGAGCTTAGATGTCATCTAATCCAACCCCCTGCTCAAGCAGGAGATCCTATACCAGGGCTATCAAACTCACAGCCCATGGGCCGGGTGCATCACGTGTTGGCCACGCCCATGCCCAGTTTAGCAAAGAGGGGGGAAAGTTGTGATGCGTCACAAGTCAATTCTGTGATGATGCTAGTTTGACACCCCTGCCCTATACTATTCCTGACAAGTGGCTCTCCAATCTCTTCTTAAAAGCTTCCAGTGATGGAGCACCCACAACTTCTGAAAGCAAGCTGTTCCGCTGATTGATTGTTCTCACTGTCAGAATATTTCTCCCTATTTCTAGGTTGAATTTCTCTTTGATCAGTTTTCATCCATTATTCCTTGTCTGGCCTTTGGGTGCTTTGGAGCAGTGGCCCCCAACCTTTTTTGTGCCATGGCCCAGTACCGGCATCACAAAATGATCCGCGGCCTGGTACCAGCATTAGCACGCATGACAAGGCAAGGCGTGCCGAGCGACCGGTCAGCCAGCCATCCCCCGCTTCTCCCCGCCACCTTCAACTTCTCCTTTGTACCTTTGTTGATGGGCTTCACTTCGGGACGGCTTCAGGACGGTCGCTCGGCTCGCCTTGCCTTGGGTGCTGAAAAAATCCTCGCGCCTTAGTTTCGTTCGAAGCCCCCCCCCTCGATGAAACTAAGGCGCGAGGATTCCTTCAGGACCTAAACGCGGCTTTCCAACTGGAAAAGCTCACCCAGAAGCACTTTCTCATCAAACAAGATGGCAGCGCCCAGCAAACCGGCGGCCCGGTAGGAAATGTTCCACGGACCAGTACCGGTCCACGGACCGGTGGTTGGGGACCCCTGCTTTGGAGAATAGCTTGACCCCTTCCTCTCTGTGGCAGCCCCTCAAATATTGGAACAGTGCTACCAAGTCCCACCTGGTCCTTCTGTTCACTAGACTATCCATGCCCAGTTCCTGAAACAGTTCTTCATAAACCCTATTCAAAAAGAACAGAATGAAACAAGGGCTTCAGTTTCAAAAGACAAACTCATATTTATAAAAAAGGTACATTTTTGTTTTCACTAAATCTTCATTTTTCTGATTGCCCTACCAGACTAGCTTTTTATTTTCTTCCCTTTCTTTTATTCTGGAGCAGATTTTTAACTTAAAACATTTATGCTCCAGTCAGCTTTTTATCTATTGTCAGATTTTATTTTCATTATGGCTAAGGACTTCAAAAACTAGAAATACCCTAGGGCTGCTTCAACCTTCTTGCAAAGGTCATACAAAGGTCTGAATCTAACTGTATAATTGCCAAAATGTTATTACATTCATTTTGCTGAATCATATATATGGAAGTGATCTTCAAGTCCCAAAGGTTTTGGTTTGTTTGTTTGTTTGTTTTGTTTTGGAACTTTTTTTAAAAAGGAAAACATTATAAATCTTATTCCTAGTGATTTAGATTCTTTTCCTTTGGATTTTTTTGCCTTTAAAAATAGGTTTTTATACCTATGGTTGGGTTTTAAAAATATTTATTTAAATGTTTATTTACCTTATATTTCTTTCTTTCTTTCAAGAAATAGAAAATAGCTTCACAGTCTTATTTATTTCATTACTTTGGTCTACTGAAATGTACACAGGGCTTCCCTTGAAGAGTGTCTGGAATGCAGCAGCTGTGTGAACTGTTTTGGGTGCCCTAAAATGGCACGTGTAGTACCTCTGCTATCTGAGCTGCTCTGTATACCATTTTGCTTCCAAATCCAGTTCAGGGTTAGTCATCTACATGAGACCAGAATACATGAGGAACCATCTTGTCCAGGGGTGTCAAATTCAAGGCCAGCCCATAGGGTGCTTAGATCAGGCCTGTGGGGTTGACCAGGAAACAGCAAAGGACTGGCCAATGGGGCCTCTGCCAGCGAAAATGGAGCTCAGAAGGGCCGCATGTGGCCCTCCTTAGCTCCTTTTTCACTGGCAGAGGGTTGCAGGAAGCTATCATGGCCAAAAACAGAGCTCAGGAGCCCATTTTCATTGGCAGAGCACTCGGGTCGCCACAGGCATCCCCAACACAAGTAATCTTGACCTGTCCACACCCCCATCCCCACCCCCACTCAAGGTCAAACACAATCCTGATGCAGCCCTCATTGAAATCAAGTTTGACAACTCTAGTCCAGTGGTGTGTTTCAAATATTTTTACCACCTGTTCAGTGGGTGTGGTTTGTTGGGCATGCTTTGCACATGTTCACACACTTTGTACACGCACATGTGTCAAACGTGCATTTTGCGCAGGCACAGAGGCTTTCCGACTTGCCTCCTGCAATCCTGCACTCTCCCTCTCGCTTCACCATGTGGCAATCTGATGTGCCGCGCAAAGCAGCTGCACTTCAAAAGCAGGGAATAAAGGTCAGTATGGGAGCCCAGGCGGGCGGGTGGGCCCAATAGCTGACTGTCAGAAGGAACCAGCAGAATCAGGTCAAACCGGTGGAATACCACCACTGCTCTGGTCTTGTCCCAATTACTTCTACCCATCTGAGTCCAACAGGGAAGATATGCTGTGATTCCATTGATCAAGGTATTTTGATTGGCAGGATCCAGGAAGAGGGCCTGCTCTGCTATTCTGCCTGCTCATTGGGACATCCTACCCTTAAAGGTGAGACAATCCTTAACTCTGCTGCTTTTCCAGAGGAGTGTTCAGACCTGACTTTGTCAATGTGCCTGGAAATCTAAGAGCACGATGCACACTTGGGAATGGTTGGTGGCTTGAAGGCACTTCTGGTGCCCTGCTAACCTTTTAGCTTCTGAACTTTGAACTTTTATTTTTATTCTTACTTGTACATTTTAGCCTATTCTTTACTCTGTTTTTAATCTGTGCATGTGTTTATGTGGTTTTATTCAGTGGTGGGATTCAAAACTTTTTACTACCGGTTCTGTAGGCGTGGCTTGGTGGGTGTGGCATCAGAAGGAGACTGTAAAATCTCCAGTCAAAGGTAGTATTTGTTGGTTCTCCAAACTACTCAAAATTTCTGCTACCGGTTCTCCAGAACTGGTCAGAACCTGCTGAATACCACATCTGGTTTTATTATGTTGTTATGAGCTGCCCAGAATCATTTGGATGAGATGGGCAATGTAGAAATTTAACAAATAAATAAATGCATTTGATTCAATATGGCTACCCATGTAGCCATAGGGACTCTGGATGCCTAACAACATATAAAATCACAGATCAAAATAAACATCAAAGCCAACAATGGCAACTAAAGTAACTTCATCTACAATTCACTTCATAGATACCACATAGCTCCCTGATCCCCTGCCCAAGAACACAGCCAAGTTGTTAGTTTCCAAAAAACCCACTAGGCAGAGGGCAGGGGTGGGATTCTACCAGTTCGCACCTATTCACTATAACTGGTTGTTAACATGGTAAACAGTTCAGAGAACCAGTTGTTAGAAGAAATTACTGGCCTAATCCTGTAAGGAAGGCAGGAAGGAAACATTCTGGTGTTGCTTACAGAAACTGCCTCTCCGTTGTCCCTTATTACATTCTTGGCAGGACTAGACTTCCTGTCTCAGGAACGTCTCTGAAGATTTTTCCCCTTCCTTTGCTGGTACTTTGCTTGTGTGGAGTGACCATTCAAAGTTACAATGGCACTGAAAAAGTGACTTATGACCATTTTTCACACTTACGACTGTTGCAGCATCCCCATAGTCATGAGAGGCCAGGCGAGGAGATGTGTGCCTTGATGTGAGTGATATTGAGTTGGCCATGCCCAGTCAGTCACATGACCACCAAGCCATGCCCACCAACTAAGTCACGCCCACAGAATTGGTTGTTAAAAAATTTGAATCGCACCCCTGAGTATGACTCTCTCATCAGGCCCAATGGTAGAATAAAAACAATTGGGGAGAGACACTGTGCAAATAATGTGACACCCAGCATACATACTCCTTGCAGACAGGTGGACTGTTTTTCAATCACTAAAGGTTTTCAAATAGAGACTGGACAACCATTTGTCTGAAATAGTATAGGGTCTCCTGCTTGAGCAGGCAGTTTGCCTAGATGACCTCCAAGGTCCCTTCCAACTGTATTATTATTATATTATTATTCTATTGAATTGCATCTGGAAGCCCACCAAGAGCCATTGGAGTTCACAGAGCAGAGGTATCAAAAGGAAACAATGTTGTATTTCTTTTCTTTCTTTCCTTCCTTCCTTCTTTCTTTCCTTCCTTCCTTCTTTCTTTACCTTCCTTCCTTTATCTTTCTTTCTTTTCCTTCCTTCCTTCCTTTATCTTTCTTTCTTGATCCCTCCTTTCTTCCATTGAAAGTTCTTCTATTTGTATTGTTTATTGATGTATTGCAATTGTTAGGTCCACCCAAATCTAAGAGAGTCTGGACAGGTATATTCAATACATAAGCACAGCTGAACATAAAAACCTTATGCCTGTCCAGTCTACAACAAAACTCATTGGCATGTGAGAAAGACTCAACAAGGGTC
This sequence comes from Pseudonaja textilis, assembly GCF_049901715.1. Lineage (NCBI taxonomy): Eukaryota > Metazoa > Chordata > Lepidosauria > Squamata > Elapidae > Pseudonaja > Pseudonaja textilis. The sequence continues at coordinate 17,013,795 of NC_141992.1, read as the reverse complement.
CACCAACTCCCTAGTCCCAGGCTTGGAAACAAAACTAGGTCCTAAAAGACTTCCACAACCTTCACAGACCAAGTGTTGTGCATATCTTCTGGGAAATGGTGTTCCAGACAGCAAAAGCTGTGACAAAGAAGGCGGATTTCATCATCCTCAAGATGACAATGTTTGATTAATGGGACTTGAAATGCACCTACTTTCACAAGCCTCCTCTTTTGATTTTGAAATTTTCATCATGTTTCCTTCAAAACTGAGATAGCGCACTATTAATTTTTTACAGCATTCTTCTTCAGTTTTGTTCCTCTCTACCATTTCAAGGGAATTTGTTATCTGTTAGTGAATCACAATTTTATTATCCATCCCAGCTGAAGGTTAACTCTAACATTTGAATTGCTGGTGTTATTTCATTTTATTTTATGATTCTTGGGTACGCTTCCATCCTCATTTATTATGTATTTCTGCTTCCTCTCTCTTTCATTTTTTGGATGAGTTTTTTTTTTTAATTTAAGCTGCTCAGCAAAACTTTTCAAGGACTGTCACATTAGCAATACAGTATTTGGGGGCATAGGGGCAGGGATGGCCTGTCCCCAGATGGTATCAATGGAATCTGAAAATTTCTTAAAAAGTAATATAGTAAAGGTAAAGTTTCCCTTCACACATACATGCTAGTCATTTCCAGCTCTAGGGGGCAGTGCTCATCTCCGTTACAAAGCCGAAGAGCCAGCACTGTGGCCGGCAAGACTAAACACTGAAGGCACATGGAATGCTGTTACCTTCCCACCAAAGTGGTCCCTATTTTTCTACTTGCCATTTTTACATGCTTTCGAACTGCTAGGTTGGCAGAAGCTAGGACAAGTAACAGGAGCTCACTCAGTTACACAGTACTAGGGATTTGAGCCACCAGCTGCCAACCTTTCTGACTGACAAACTCAGCATCTTAGCGACTGAGCCACCACGTCCCTTAAAAAGCAATATAGGTGTGTTTAATTTTTTAACAATCAGTATTCTCTCCAATCACCAAAACTCACAAGAATTTGAGATTTTTGTTTTAATAATGGTTTTATTAAAAATTTCATGAAACATGAAAAGTAATACAAACTAAAAAAAGGAACTTAAACAAAAAGTGCAGAAAAGGAAAAATAGAAAAAGAAAAGGAGAATCAAGGAAATAAATATATTAAAAATCACAAGTATAAACCATTTTGGTAACTCTTCTCTTGCTATAGAACAAATAATCTCTTCTTCCAATATCCCATTGTATTGTGTATTAAAGCAAGCAGCAAATAAAAATGCAGGCTTTTTTATATTTAAACTTTAGAGTGTGGCTTTTTGAAAAGAAAAAGAAAATCTACCCTCATGGGCCCTTCTAGCCATCTTCCCACCTTGGGTAATAATGTTTACAAATTCTGTTCTTCTAGAGCTTTGACTCAGAGTTCCCAAGGTGAGGGACATATACAGCTGTAAATAAGAAGCTGTGCCTGTGAATAATGGAAGGCTGCCTTTACTCATTATGTGCCTATAAGGCTCAGCACTGAACTGGAAAGATGAGGAAAATCTAGATAAGTTAGTGTTTTTTTTCTTCCTAGAGCTCCTATCTTGGGACTATTGCAATTATAAACCATTACTCGGGTATGTAAGTTACATAAAGATCCAAAATGGGGGTCTGAAATTGAACAATCATATCAGATTTAAACAATACCATACCAAAATGTTTCTTCCAAAATTCCTGAATGTTTTCTTTCTCAGGATACTTGAAAAATGTTCAGATTCCCTAGTTTTACTGTTTCTTGTTCCCAGTTGATAACAGTATCAACAAGACTGAGTAATTTTTGATGAGTTAAGGGTAGTGGTGGGATTCACATTTTTTTACTACCAGTTCTGGTGGGCGTGGTGTGCCTTGGTGGGTGTGGCAGGGGAAGGATACTGTAAAATCTCCATTCCCTCCCCATCCCACTAACCTGTTTTGCAGCTCCATTCTCTTGTGCAGGATAACAAAAGAAGACCCAGCTGATCAGCTGGGAGGCAGAGAATAGATGGGGGCGGGGCCAGTCAGAGGTAGTATTTGCAAGTTTTCTGAACTACTTAAAGTATCTGCTACTGGTTCTCCAGAACTGGTCAGTACCTGCTAAATACCACCTCTGGTTAAGGGCTGCACTGAGCTCCCAAATATCCAGAACATCACATCACATGTGGCCAACTCATGGGGAGGTCACTACTTTCTGACATACTTGGGAAACTTAGATTAAAGACGGAAATGAGAATGGAAATCTTTCAGAAAGTGTAGTATTATTGCCCTTTAAAAATAGCATTTGGCTGCCAGTTATTCGCTGCTAATTTACAGAGTTCTCTATCACACTGTAGCTTCCCTGCTCCCCCTGCTTATTTCAAGCATCCTGGAACCAATCTATGGGTATTTATTCTTATCTGGACAAAAACTGAACATCCAAATTTGCAAACATGAACATTTGAAGAGGTATTTTTCTTAAAAAAATCTTCGGGAAACTTTTTTTAATTTGAGGCAATCACAGAATATGGTTGACATGCTAGCCTTGGCTCTAAACTTCCACAAGAATGGGACTAAATATCTACTATAAAATATTTCCCCGGACTACTGCCTCTAAATGAATATTGGAATCTAATCATATGCTCCCCCAAATCTATATATATGGCTTGGCACAAAATTAGGTGAAACCTGGCTCAAAAACAGTAACTGTGAGAGGGACCTTGGAGTCCTCGTGGACAATCACTTAAATATGAGCCAGCAGTGTATGGCAGCAACCAAAAAACCCTAATACAATCCTTGGTTGTATAAGCAGAGGCATAGAATCAGAATCACTTGAAATATTAGTACCGCTTTATAAAGCCATAGTAAGGCCACATCTGGAATACTGCATACAGTTTTGATCACCACATTTCAAAAAAGATGTTGAGATTTTGGAAAAAGCACAAAGAAGAACAAAAGATTACTAAAGGGCTAGAGACTAAAATATATGAAGAACAGTTACGAGATTTGGGTTTGGCTAGTCTAGAAAAAAGGACTAGGGGTGACATGATAGCAGTATTCCAGTATTTGAGATGTTGTCCCAAAGAGGAGGGGGGTCAACTTATTTAATAAAGCTCCTGTAGGCAGGACAAGAAACAATGGATGGAAACTAATCAAGGAGAGATGCAACCTGGAATTAAGGAGAAACTTCTGAACAGTGAGGACAATTAACCAGTGGGTGAGCTTGCCATCGGAAGTTGTAGGTGCTTCATCACTGGAGGTTAAGAAAAGACTGGACAGTCACTTGTCTGAAATGGTATAGGGTCTCCTACTTGACCAAGGGGTTGGAATAGAAGACTTCCAAGGTCCCTTCCAGCTCTATTCTGATTGTTTGAAAAGCCTTTAGGGGAGTCTTCCTGAGTGGAACAGGAATTGTTGATTGCCATTGATTGATGATGTATTCCTAACCTGTTCTTTCAAGCCTCCCAATGGTCACTCATTGCTGCGGAGGCTATTAAGGTTGCTGTCAGACATCCTCTTGTTCTCTTTCCTTTCACTTTTCCCAGCATTAGAGTCCTTTCCACAGATTTGGGTCTTTGCACAATGTGTCGAAAGTAGGATAATTTGAGCCCGGCCATTTGTGCGTTGAATGAGAACTGTGGGTTCATTTGTTTGACTCAGTTTGTTTTCTTGATAGTCCATAGTGTTTCCCAACATCACACTTCAAATGTCTCAATACTCTTCCAATTTTGCTTCTTCAAAGTCCAACCCTCACTACCATAGAGCATCACAGGGGATACCATGCCTTGCCCAAATCTTATCTTGTAAGGTAGACACCTTGAATATCTTTTCCAATGCTAGTCTATGGCATATTTCCTCCCTGCTTGTTCCTTTACTACTAATGGTTGATCCTAAAAGGCTGAAGACAACAACTACTTCAATACCTTCTTTATAAGTTTTAAGGCTGATTGTTCTATCTGTTATCATTAGTTTAGTCTATATTTAATTTTAGACTCATTTTTCACTGTGGCCCTTGATTTTTAGAACTAAAATTGCCTTTGACTAACTGAATGTCTTCTGGCATATATTTGTAACACAAAGACAAATTATTATTTTAAATCCTCTAATCTGTTTGCACAATTTGCAGAACTGAACAGGGTTTTTGTTCAAAACTAAGCAACCGGTACGGTACTGCTAATTTTTCCAGCTGTCAATTGTTTGCCTAAATAAGAGGCTGTCCTGCCATCTGTTGGCTGCGATTAGAACCGCACCCTTTTAACTTCTGCAAGGCACCAAGCTGTGAAGACTACCATTTACTTCCTCCCAGCCCCACAATTCCAGAGACAAATCGATTATTTTACTTTATTATTGTACATTTTTGCATATTTTACGCTCTAAGAAAGAATTGGAGAGAGATACGCACGTGTGAATTAAGCCTGTCAACCCTAGTGCCAATTATACGGAGGCAGTATGAATACTAATTTGCATTTCGTTAACAGATGTAGGGGTCCAGGTAATTACTAGAAACCCAGGGATGAATAAGATGACAACATTTCAGCTTTGAAAGAGCAATAATGAAAAGCAATTAGATAGTCCCAGTTTTGCATCTTTAGGCCGGGTACAAATTGTGTGTGACTCACCAGAATTCCTCCAGCCTGATTAGTTTTCTGCCTCGGATTATAAAAAGAAGATAATCAAGCAACGAGAACCCAAAGATGATATATTTCTAAATCTCTGAAAGATAAGGAAGGATTAGCTACTTTGATTGTCAACATCAATCTTTATTATGGTAATCAACCAGCACAAACCAAATCAGAAAATGAAAGTAACTATATTTTTCTAGCGAGACTAGTAGAATGAAAGCAATTTTTTACTAAAAAAATGGCATATACAAAGAATTTTAACTAGAAAGAACACTAGGAATAAAAGACATCAGGATGAACAAATCTCAATGACGTACGTTATTTTGTTAACATCTTGCTTCAGATATTAGATTTCTGAAAATGAGAGATGAGAATTGGGGAAGGACAGATGTTCGTGTTCTTCTCCCCAATTGAGAAAATGTACACAATAAACAGTTCCATCCAAGAATTGTTTTGCATCTCTTCTTGGGAAGACCTTGTTTTGATTTGATCTGCCCTGCTTTCACATTTCTAAACTAAAAGTAATTAAAAGCACATCCCAACCTTCATTTGCCTTGTTAGAAGAGTGAGGACTAGAATGATACCTACCTGTTCAACAATAACTGCATTTTTAATACAGGTAGTTCTTGACTTACAATCACTATTACCTTTATTGTCAGAGTAAAACATGTGTACAATGAGATTGGCTGAGCCTCCCTTCATGTACCCCGACCCCCAACACAATTCACAGTGAGGACAGAAGTCCCTAACCCAGACCCAATCTTATTACACTATGTGACCTTGTTGCACAATGCACCAGCCCTGTAAGTCTATCATGTTGACATGAAGTTATTTTCCATTCAGAAGTCTGACAGCGCCATGGGTAGAAACTGTTCTTCAGAAAGTTGGTGCGGCTGGCTATACTTCTATATCTCCTACCCAATGGTAGGAGAGTGAAGAAGTGCTGACCGGGCTGTGAATCATCCCTGACAATTTTCCTCACTTCTTCATTTGTTTAGCCACCATCCAGTACAATGGCACTGAAAAAAATAAGTGAGTTACAATCAGTCCTTGCCCTTACAACTATCATTGCATTCATATGGCCATGTGATAAAAATTGGGGTGCTTGGCAAATTCTGGTCTCAATTGTGATTGTAATGCAAGGAAGATTATGTTTCCCGTTTTGGATTCTTCTACATATGCTGGAATTGCAACTTCTTGTTTTACCCCACAGAGGGCGTCAAAAAAGCCCCACCCTTTTCTTAGGCATGTCATATCCACCACACTTGTAAAATAAGATGGGGACTTCTGTCACATGCTCATACATCCCCTTTGACACTTTGACCCACCCCTTTCAGATAGCCTTGCTCCAGCAATAGAGTGGTCAATGCCTGGAATGCACTACCTGACTCTGTTGTTACATCCTCCAACCCCAACTCCTTTAACCTCAAACCATCCACTATTGACCTCACCCCATTCCTAAGAAGTCAGTAAGGGGCGTGCATAAGTGCACCATCGTGCCTACCGTCCCTGTCCTATTGTCCCCATTTATTCATACCTATTTCCTGTATTCATACTCATGCTTCTTATATATCTATCATCTTGTAAATGATTGACAAATCAAATCAATTAAATAAAACCCTAGGAATTGTGGTTTTATTGCAACCATTCTGGCAACTTCTTTTTTTTTAATTGAGCTGTGGAATCATCTCAGATGCACCTTGAAACAAGTTTTTGGTTCATCTTCAGGTGATTTCTCAGTTATTTATATTGTTGGTCTGAAGGCTTTGAAGGTGACCCAAAGCTCCCATCAATTTTTCATCCAGTTTTCTTTGCTGAAATGCCAGCTGAAAATATAATAAGATACACTGCCTATTGAGTTTTATACTTTTCTGGCAACCACCTGTCTTCTGCTTTGATTCCTTTAATGTAATTCATTTCTCCCTAACTTCCCTTCTTCAATCAGTTTCTCACTGATGCACACACACACGTAGTCCTGGATTTGTTCTTTGGAGCAACTGTACTGAATGCAACATATTTCTGAGAAAACATCAGAAACAAAACTGGCAATTTTTACCAGCATATGATTAGTAGAATTACCAGAACACTCTTGACAGAGTGTAGTTTAGGGTGCTAATTAGCATGTCAATGAAAAGGAAAATATGCATCATCTTTTAAAAAAATGAAAAATGATGTCCTAATTTATTCATGGTTCTACAAATATGAAAATAATTATTATGGACAGTAATGGTTCTCATTATTCTGAAAAAAACTGAGACCAGGTAAATTTTATGGTTTATTTATTTTTTAAATGTATAAGAGGGCTAGGACATCTTTTCCACCCTGAACTTTTCAAAGCCTGCTTGCTCTTGGCTGGTTCCACAGCTCTGGCAAAGAAGGAAGTTCTGGCTCACAAAGAATTGGGGCTGTAATAAGAGTTACAGAATACAGATAGCCCTTGAGTTACAAATGCAATGGAAACTGCCCAGGGGTGGGATTCAACCAGTGTTACTACTGGTTCAGTGACTATGTTTTGCTGTGCACCCATGTAAAAAACCTTAAGCTGTGCTGCCCGGACAGCTGAAAAGCACTACATATTGATAAGGAAAATGGCCAGCCAGAGATATCACCATTACCTCCCCACCCCACTAACCAGCTTTCCAGCTCTGTTCTCCAGTGCAGGGCAACAAAAGAAGACCCAGCCGATCAACTGGGACTTGGGAGGCAGAGAATAGATGGGGGCGGGGCCAGGCAGAGGTGGTATTTGCTGGTTCTCTGAACTACTCAAAATTTCTGCTACTTGTTCTCCAGAACTGGTCAGAACCTGCTGAACATCACCTTTGAATGAAACATGTAACAGTGATACCCATTGTCATTGGTACCATGTCCAAGAATTTTACAAAACACATCAAGAAATTGCAGCTTCCTGCAATAATGCCAGCGGAAATGTGCTACTCAGAACATTGTATATTTTAAGAAGGTACTTCGTTGATACCTAGGATGATGGCAGCAACCCATATCAACCATTAGCACCAGTCACTGATATTTGTGATACATTTTTAAATGTTCAGTTGACTGAGTTTCATATTTAATGAATAAAAGAGATGATGAGTGACCATGCACACCACTCACATTTCAACAAAAGCTAAGAGAAACCTCTGTGAAATCATTGTTTCCTATCAATACTGAAGTTGAGCCTGAATAATAGAGCCAGCAAATGTCTCATGGCAATTGCTGCACAGAGCTTCAAAACTGATTGAGGCATGCCCCACAGATTATGCCTTAATGAATATTTACCAGTCAGCTACAACATTTAACACTATGAATTTTAAATTCCATGTTTCCCTCTGGGAATGGTTGCACTAAGCCCATTAAATGCTTTACAAGTCTGAGACAGTCTTTGGACACAAGGCAGCCACATCAAAAACTAAACATAAATTAAATATGAATGGTTTTAGCTGCCTCATTGAAGAGTAAGATATTGCTCTTTGTCGCTTAATGAGGTGCAGTTTTCTTTTCGGTATCTGGTAGAAGTAACCTGAGCATCTTGTTCTGCAAGTATTTCAGCTGTTGAGGAGGTGTGAGACCAAGCTTCTGTGAAATGCTTTTAAAATGTTGTTGTGACATAAAACGTTGGTTTTGTGGGTTGTTGTTAGAAAACGAATTCATTAGGAACCTTGATTATGTATGCCTGCTTGCAGAAAGCAATTTGAAAACCAAGGCTTAAGGCACACACAGAGACCAGCTCAAAATCAGTATAAAATACTGACAACTTTTAGGGACGCGGTGGGTCAGTGGCTAAGATGCTGAGCTTGTCGATCAGAAAGGTCAGCAGTTCAGTGGTTTGAATCCCTGCGCCACATAATGGAGTGAGCTCCCATTATTTGTCCCAGCTTCTGCCAAACATAGCAGTTTGAAACCATGTAAAAAATGCAAATAGAAAAATAGGGACCACTTTGGTGGGAAGATAACAGTATTCCGTGCACCTTTGGCATTTAGTCATGCTGGCCACATGACCATGGAGACGTCTTCGGACAGCACTGGCTCTTCAGCTTTGTAACAGAGATGAGTACCGCCCCCTAGAGCTGAAAATGACTAGCACATATGTGCGAGGGGAACCTTTTCCTTTACCTTACTGACAACTTTGAGAAGATTCCTACAATTATTTTAAAGGGACTCCTTTAAAGCTTTTTACAGGTAGTTTCTAAGCACCTGAGTTGAGTCCACAATTTTGGTCGTAAGTCATGATGGTCATAAAGTGATCACATAACTGTGCCCAATTTTTACAACCTTTTTTTTTTTTGTGCTAGTCATTATGAAGGAAAAGGCAAATTTCCCTAAAAATTTCTGGGACAATTAAAAAATTCCTATGGTCATTAAGCAAATATTGATGTTGTTAAACAAACTCATTGTTTGCTATAGGGCAGGTTTTGCCAGAAAGCAGAAGTAAATGCTTGAAGTTCAGCAAAACGATCATAAATTCTGGTCACGTGATTGTAGATTGCTACAAAAAAACAATAAATGTAGGACAGTTCCCAAGCATCCCAAATGCTGTCACGTGATCGTAGGAAGTCCCAGTCATTGAGAATTAAAATCCAGGTCACAAATAGCCTTTGGGGGGTCTATTATGCAACCGGTTGTAAGTTGAAGAGTACCTGTATTTTGCCTGTGAGAGGCAAGGTATTTATATAATTAGCAACTATTTTCCAAAAACAGTTGCATCAGTCTTAGGACAAATTTAATTTTTTCTTTTTTTCCCTCCATATGATATTTGGCCCTGGTTTGTTTCATCCTTTTTTTGACAAGTTTATATCTCCTAGTAACTCATAAATCATTTTAAGGACTACAGTAACTGGTTCCACACTGCACATTGCTTCAAAGTGAAACATAACCCTATGGCTTAGGTTAGCATAATATGTCAGTCTACTGTAAATGTTATAGCTCTACCCCAGTTTTAACATTTTACCCAATGGATTTCAAATGCCATTAGGGGATATTAAAAGACTGACTACTCAGATCAGCGGTGGGATTCAAAAATGTTTACTACCGGTTCTGTGGATGTGGCGTGGCATGGCGTGGCATAGCATGGCGTGGCTTGGTGGGCGAGGCAGGGGAAGGTTACTGTAAAACCCCCATTCCCTCCCCACCCCACTAACCTGCTTTCCAGCTCCATTCTCCTGTGCAGGGCAACAAAAGAAGACCCAGCCGATCAGTTGGGACTTGGAAGGCAGAGAATAGATGAGGGCAGGGCCAGTCAGAGATGGTATTTGCCGGTTCTCAGAACTACTCAAAATTTCCGCTACCAGTTCTCCAGAACTGATCAGAACCTGCTGAATACCACCTCTGACTCAGATATATCTCAGCTGTAGATGTAACTTATAAATGGCTCAGTTTGTGGCTGGGATAAACATTTGCAGCATTTATCTACGTTATTAAGCATCTGCAACTGTATACACAGCAATGAGATGTCTTTGTTTTATACACATTTGCCAGCAATATTTAAAGCCAAAAGGATCTATGCACTCAGCATGTTTGTTATCACACAAAATGCTCACTTGTTCCAATGCAGTGAGTTTAGATATCCTACAGCCAGGCAAAACTCCATCAACCACTAGTAAATGAAAAAAAAACAAAAAAACGTCACAACTGTAGCTTTTTCATCAATTACATAATGCTCTAAATTTGGAAACTAGGGCATGATTACTGTAGAATCATGTCTATTAATGAGGCACATTAAGTTGGGGGAATATGTATGAATGAGAAGTCTTTTAACAAATAAAATGTAGAGAATGCAAGCAGTGAAACCATCTTTGGAACTCTCCCGTGTTCTTTATAAAGAATCTGGATTTTGAAAGCTAGAATTACACCCAAAGCACAAAGCCTTCATTCAGTGCACTCAACATCCCATTTAATGAATATAAAGCTTCCTTGAAGTCCCTCTTGAGGAAATCTCTGTTCTGGGATGCATTTATACTCTTAATGTGCCAAAAGCATACAGATATCATATGTTTGGCCATATTGGCTGGACAAATGACTGCCCTGATCACTATAACCCTATTATAATCTGAAGCAGTAGGGAAGCCTTGTAGATTAACACATATTTTTTTTAAGTAAAGATGCCTGGTATACAAAACATCTCTAAGAAAGAGTAATCAGAGACCAAACGAGAGTGCAGCATATGTATGTATGTATGTATGTATGTATGTATGTATGTATGTATGTATGTATAACCTGAGTAGAATTACAGGAAGAAGTTCATGATCTCACCACATATAGAAAGATTTCCATGGGTTTTAAGAAGCCCATGTTCTTCAGGCATGCCGAATAAGCATGTCTTTGAATAAGCATATCCAAAAGGTGCTTTTTCAAGAGGCAACTAGACTTTCTTGTTTTTCTTTGAAGGTTTTGCTCAGTGGTGGTATGCTACTGGTTCAGCCCGGTTCAGCCGAGCCGGTAGCAGTGATGAGCAGCAGAGACCAAACCGGTTCTCTCTGCCACTCTGCTGTTGGGCCCACCCACCCGGGCTCCCATATTCAACTTTATCTTCTGCTTTTGAAGCGCAGCTGCTTTGCATTGCACAGAATAGGGCTGCGCGGCCGCTGCTGAAGCGACTGGGAGAGTGCAGGCTTCCAGGAGGTGATTTGCCTGCGCAAAGTGCATGTTTGGCACGTGGGTGCACACAAAGTGTGCGCATGCACACAAAGCTTGCCCACTAAGCAACACCCACCGAACCGGTGGTAAAAGTTTTTGAATCCCCCCACTGGTTTCGCTTCTCATCCAAGAGGCTTCTTCAGCTCAGCTGCAGAAGCTTCTTGGATGAGAAGCAAAACATCTTCAAAGAAAATCAAAGTCCAATTGCCTCTTGAAAAAGCATCTTTGGGACAACAATGACCTAGAGATGACTGAGAATCTCCGTAGACATTAACCACACAGGTAGTTCTGAACTCATGACACAACTGGAACTGCTGTTGTTAAGCAGATAACAGATAATCAGAGTTGGAAGGGACCTTGTAGGTCATCTAGTCCAACCCCCCACCCAAGCGGGAGATCCTACACCATTTCTGACAAATGGCAGTCCAATCTCTTCTTGAAAGTCTCAAGTGATGGTGCTCCCACAACTTCCGAGGGCAACTTCTGTTCCATTGGTTGATTGTTCTCACTGTCAGAAAGTTTCTCCTTATTTCCAGGTTAAATCTCTCCTTGTTCAGCTTCCATCCATTATTCCTTGTCTGGCCTACAGGCACTTTAGAATATAGCTTGACCCCTTCCTCTCTGTGGCAGCCCATCAAATATTGGAAGACTGCTATCATGTCTCCCCTGGTCCTTCTCTTTACTAGACTAGCCAAGCCCAGTTCCTGTAACTGTTCTTCGTATGTTTTAGTCTCCAGTCCCATAATCATTCTGGTTGCTCTTCTCTGTACTTTTTCTGGAGTCTCAACATCAAGCAAGGCAGTGGAGCTCCTTGAAGCTCCAACACATAAGGTCAGCCTTATGATAAAAACCAGAAACTTTATTGAGGTCTTCACCCTCTCCTTGGTCCAAAACATGATAAAGGTAGTCAACTTACAAACATTCATTTGGCAATCATTCATAGTAACAGTACACTTATCTATGTGTATAATTCTGTGTAGAGGGTGTATTCAGCAGGTTCTGACCTGTTCTGGAAAATTGGTAGTGGAAATTTTGAGTAGTTCAGAGAACCAGCAAATACCACCTCTGACTGCCCCGCCCCCATCTATTCTCTGCCTCCTGTGTCCCAGCTGATCAGCTGGGTCTTCTTTTGTTGCCCTGCACAGGAGAACGGAGCTGAAAAGCAGGTTAGTGGGGTGGGGACGGAATGGGATTTTGCAGTAACCTTCCCCTTCCACACCCACCAAGCCACACCCACAGAACGGGTAGTAAAAAAAAAATTGAATCCCACCACTGGGTGTCTTCCCATAGTCTGAAGTCCAGGAAAGGTCTACCCTCCACCCCAGATTGCCCTAGGTTTGGGACTGCCCATAGGAATACAATCCAATCTACAGTGAATTATTTATGTTTTTAATATATAGGGCTAGGAGGGGGAAAGCTTCATGGTCATATTATCTTCACCTGGCCAGATAACTTTCTTTGGCTGCTGGCATTCAAAGAGTTACTATTTTAATTTCTTGTATTGCCACCAAACAATCCAAACTTGATCAGATATTGAAAGGATAGCCACAGGATGGAGTGAGGGCCAGGTAGGTAGGTAGGTAAGTAGGAAGGAAGGGAGGGAGGGAGGGAGGAAGGGCCTTGAAATAAACAGAAATCTGTCAACCATTTCCAATGGTCAGTTGTGGTCAGCATTATCAAATGTCAGATATCACGTAAGAAATGAAACACTATTCCTTGAACTAGTGATTAACTTCTTGGGAATATTTATGGTTTGTGTGTTCATAAAACAGATGAATAGATAGCGAGGAATAATTAGCAGTAAACTTGTCAATTGCTCCGGGGGTTGTGTTGACCCTGGAATTTCTCAGGGTCCCCAAATGCACAAGGCTCTCTCTCCTGAACCGGGACATGATTCACACCCTTTCAGGGGAGGAAAAGAAACACGCTTGTCCCCTTATTATGATCAGCCAGGATTTGCTTATTGGAGTTCGTAATAAATAACGAAGGAGGATGGGCTTCCAAGCTTTGCTATCATCCATTAGCTCCGTTCACCCAGTTCGCCAAGGCAAAAATCGAGCCAACCCCTTTCGGGTAAAGAGCCTAAGGTGAGAACGCGGCCGGCAAGCAGCGGAAAAAGAGCAAGAACCAAGCCAGAAAGCCGGCGTCTCCTTGGTGGTGGATTGCTTTGGGAGGCGAAATCCGTCCGGGAAGCCGCTGGCCCTTTAAGGAGGGAGGGCCGTGGGTGGCTGTTTCCCTTCTCTCTCTCTCGGGGCCGAGGTGCCGCCTTCCTTGCTCCAGAAGCGCCGCGCAGGGAAGGCTGCGCCGGGTCAACACCTCTGGCTGCCATGCGTTGGCTAGGCCAGCCTTGCGCCCTGGCTCCGTTTTTGCCCAGGGGAGCTTTCCTGACGATCGGCGGGCGCGTTGCTTTGAACCAAGCAGCTGGCACTGGCGGGGGCAGCCGAACGGGGGCAGTTGGGGCCGGCGGCGCTGCGCCGGGGTTCCTGCCGGGCCAGGCACAGCTCAACTGGGCAGTGGAGAGTCCGCTTCCCGGCCGAGGGCACCAGAGAAGCGGGCCCCGGCTCCTGCGCCGCCTCTTGCGGGGATCGGGGCTGCTGGTGGGGCACCCCGCCGACTTTGCGCTCCTGGCGGCGGCTGGTGGAAGCGAGCCGCTGCGCCGCCCGTACAGTCAGCTGGAAACGCCGGCGGTGGATCCCAAACGGCTGCGCCCCGAGGTAGGCCAGCGTGCAGCGAAGAGCGACTATGCCGGCGGAGAGGAGAGCCGCGGCGGACCCCGCGGCAACCTCGCACCTCCCAAAGTGGGTGAATGACGGGGCCGCACGTGTGCGTGGGAATGCGCGCTTGGATTGGCAGAAAGGGGTCCCGGCGGTGCATTAGGGCTGGAGATCAGGTGACCCACACTGCTGCCTTCGCCCGGTACGAGTGAAGCGGCCACTTTTTAAGACCGGAGAGTGGTCCGTACGTGGCCTGTGTAGTTCGGGGTTCGGGGTGTCTACCCCGTTGGGGACTTGGACTGACTTCAGTGTCAACAATTGGTTGGCGTGTCTTGTGAGTTCACTCACAACAATTGGTTGGTGTGTCTTGTGATTTCATAATAAGGGATAATAATATATTAATAATGTCCCATTGAAGAAAATTGCCCAGAAGGTGAAACAGGAAGATTTTTTTCTGAGCACCTTCAGAAAATATTGGACAGCAGGTTTCTAAACAACTTTTTTTTTTAAGTTAGTAGATTTGGACGTTTGTAAAACGTGCTTTAGCACTTAACTCCCCTTCTCTTTAATAATATTTAGCAGGTTTGAACTGAAGAATTCTCTGTGTCTCCCTAGTCTGCTCAGCTATCCTTTGGGAGAGGTTTGTCTTGTGTGCATGCTACAGATAAAAGAGTGAGATTAGAGTTGGGGAAGGAGCAGTTGTCACTTATCTGCCTTGAACTCACACTTTACACCAATTTTTATTATCTAGTGCCTGCCAGAAAGAGATAGAATTACAGTTCCATCATCATGTTATGTATTTAGGTTTATAGGCCACAATTATCAGTGTGGGGCCAGGTTCTCGAAATTGCTACACAATAAGACTTTTGTGTTTGTTGGCTTAATTTTTGCAGTCATCTTACAAATATGTATGTTCCAGAAAGAACAACAAATACCTTCTGTCTTACTTTACATACAGCATGTTTAAGCAAGTGGATAAAGATTTAGAAAAGTGATTTGCAGTAACACCATAAGCTACTTTGGTAATAACTTTGATTTGCATTTTGGAAACATGCTGTACCTACCAATCAACCCACTGAATTTATAATTCATTGGATTGGGTAAACACGGAGTAATTCAGAAACCAGGTTAAGAATACTATGGGATGCAACCAGTTTGATTTTTTTTAAGTACCTGCTTTTCTGTTGAAATGATATCCAAGGTGGTTTACAACAGACATAATAAAGCAATCTAGCACCACAGAAACTTGGAGAAAAATGTTTTTATTCAAATAGAGTTTTGGCTTTTTCAGCTAATGCTGAAATCTAAATGGATTTGACAGCATAAAAATTCAATAAAGCAATATTAGAAGACTGGAGTAACTCCTGGGCTTTAATTGTAATTTACTATTTTCGTGTATCTTAATGCCAGCCTTTCTGAGCACTATTTGTTATGAAAAAGTCAGATTCAATTTAATTAATTTAAATCCCTTTATGCATGAGAAGCAATGGAAGAAGCAGAGCTGGTATTTACCTTCTGGAGATATCCAGGGATTGATTGGTTAAATAAAGTTGGTCAGAGATCTATTTTACATGAGAGATGGTTTTTTTAGCTGTTTGGCTTCCCTTGTAAGAAATGTGAACTTATAGAAAGGAACTCGCTTTGCTGAGTCTTTTCCCTTTTCAGGATCTTGGGCCAAGGTTACCATTTTCTTATCCTTTCAGCTCTAGAAAACCACTTCTTGAACCTGAGACCTTGTGTATCCCAACAGAGAGGCAGTACAGTATGCTGTAGTAGCTCAGGCTTAGGATGGAAGAGACTCCATTCTAAACAACTCTCAGCCATTGAAACTCACTGAGCCCAGACACAGGCTAAATTGGAGGAGGAATTGCTGTGCAAGCTACCTTAAGTTCTGGCTCTGAAACAGTGGTGGCAAACCTTTTGGCTTGACATGCCAAAAATTCAGAAAGTGCCCAAATTTGATTCTGCTAGCATGACATGCACACAAAACCTGAACAAAAGAGAAACAATTCTCTACACACACACCCCATCTAAGCCACCCTGAAGAGCAGCATTTGGCGGCAGCAACGAGGCTGGGCCTGTGGTAGAGGCCTAGAATTTGACCTCAGCTTTAGCACCACCACTGCTCTTCCAAAATGGCTGCCTCACACATTCCCCAAGACATGTGAGTCTTGGGGAATGGCGTGATTGCCCCTACAGGCTGGCATTCCCCAGGATCTGCCACACACTGCTTACCTTCAGATAATGTTCTCTCTGTTGACAGGCTCCTGCAGCCTACATGAGGCTGCTCTGGGTCGTACAAGGTCTTGGGAGAATGCTCTCCCATGGCCTCTGTAGCCTCCAAAAACCAGAAAAAAACATGCCCCATTCCTGTGCGACTTCCAGAGCATGTCCATTTTCACGCAGCCTTCAGAGACTCTGAAAATTGTTCAAGAACAATGTCTATGGAGATTCTCAGCCATCCAGGTCATCGTTGTCTCAAAGGTGCTTTTTCATTCCCCACCATCAAGCCAGAGCTGAAGAAGCTGAGAAACGAAATGTCTTTGTGATGACCCAGAGTATATCAGAAATATAACAAATCCCAAAACAGAGTCACTCTCCACCAGGGGCAAGACAGTCTTCAAAGGAAAGCCAGAAAGTCCAGTTGCCTCTTGAAAAAACACCTTTGGGACAGATGTGCAAGAACAAGTCACGCTTTTGAGAAAAATTATTGGGTATTGAGAAATGCTGGCTTGTCATCCAAAGTGTCATATATAGTTTCTCCATCACTGTTCTAGAAAGTATAGGTATTTTCTGCCACTGAATTACAACCTCTTCCCCAAAGCACTGAGCTGCCTTTTGGCTAGCAATGTCACAGGCTATTTGCCTTGCTCTGACCTTTCCTCTTTTGGGCTTGTGTTACACAAGTCACTGATTTAGGACCTTTGAATACCTAAAGGGTGGCCTTGTCTGGAGAACCTTCAGAATCTAATCTGGAAGCAAACAGTAAAAAAATATATATTTCTGCAAAGTTGTTACAATGAGGAATATCTACTTTTGAAAAACATTCACCCCAAAGTAGTAAGCACATCTCCAGCTGGACAATTGTCTTTCTCCTGCCTGATATAATGCAGAAAATTGGAGTCATCTAAGACATTGAGAAAATTCAAGGAGACTAACTCTACCACTATTCTGTCCCCATTCTCAGGGGAAAGGGACATTGGAGAGAATCTAGGTAGCTGCTAAGAGTTTACAGCAGGGGTCTTCAAGCATGACAGCTTTAAGACTGGGAGTTGAAGGTTGGAGACCCCTGCCCTAGATTGCCTGATGAAAAAAACAATCTATTTTGGAAGAGCTCAAGACTGAGCTTTCCTTAGCTTAAAATCACAACTTTTGTATTGGGGTTATGTCATGCAAAAAAAGAAAAAAGAAAATCAAATATATTGAAGAAAATATTAAAGAGGAATCTGGTGATTTAACTTATGGCACATATGTTCCTCTTGGCTTCTAGGTGTTCACTAAGAAAGGATTTTTCGAGATGACCATCGGAGCATTAGTATTTTGTATATCATTATTAACATGCTCTGATGCTAAGGAGTTCTACTCCCCCTCCCCACCTGAAAAGAAATCTGTTCCAAATACAAAACACAATCAGAAGAGTTTCAGTTTCACAGCAGCAACCAGCTTTAGTACAGAAAAGTTGAGCTAAGCCACGCCCACGCTCCTTGCTGTCTCCTTGCTCACACAGCAAATACTGTTTCAGTTCCCATGTTTCAGTTTCCAAACAGCCCTCAACTCTCTCACAAACTGAAAGGACGCTAGCCAGATGAATACTGATGGATGCTGGTAGGCAGAGGCACAATTTTTCCCCCTTATTTCCTCCCCCAAAACTAAACCCGATCACATCCTTTCATAGTGAAGCATAGGTATTGAGCTAGTAGAATGATAAAAGTGCAATTTAGTTCTCATCAGTTGTGCTATTTTACAAATTAGATTACATGAGAGAATTTCTGAGACCAGAAATGCCTCTCAGCAAGTAGTCAATTGACAGATGATTTAAAGGACAATATTGTTCCATATCAAAAATCTACAACTTTTTTTTTTTTTTTTTTTGGAAGTCCAATCTCTACATTTGCTTTTTATTTTAAAGGGAAAGCCTTAAAAGCCTTTTTTTTCCCTTTCCTGGTATTTTTGTTTTTTCATCTACCTTTCTGGTTTATTCTTATGCACTTTTTTCTATTTGAGACCTTTCAATTGGATTAAGGTGTTGAAGAACCTGAAGAATTTTTCCTTTTCCTTTTTTTTTTTCTTAAGTATTTTTCTTTATCTAACTATTGATTGGATTAAGGTATACAAGAACCTGAAGAAATTTTGTCCTCCCTTTTTTTTCTTTTTTTATTATTATTATTGGGCTTCTTTTTTCTACTATTTTTATTTTGAACTATAATTGGCTACTTCACAATTGGATTAAGGTTTAGAAGTTCCTGAAGATTTTGAATTGCTTAAAATGAGTAGGAAATTTACAGCTCCTGGTTCTTCAACTTCTACTTCCTCTCCACCATCTGGAGGACAACGTTCAATACAGACAATGTTAAAGCAAGAAAAAGAACAAGAAAAAGTGACTGCAGATGATTATGCAAGGAATTCAAAATATTCAAGCAAGATCAGAGAATATTGAACAAAGAACAGAGACCATTGAACAAAGAACAGAGAACATTGAACAAAGAACAGAGAACATTGAACAAAGAACAGTGAAAACCAATGAAAAAGTGGAGAACATCCAACAAATGATGTTGAAGTATGATGAGAGATTCCAAAAAAATTGAAGAAGAAGATAAACAAAGAGACAAGAAGATTGGAGATATTGATAATAGATTAACGGTGGTTGAACAAGATAAAAGTGGTATGTTGAGATGGGAGATGGATAGATCAGAATTCTATCTTAGATTCCAAAACGTAGAGGAAGAAAAAGGACAAAACCTAGCTCAGATAATGATAGAAATACTGGCTGAAACTTTGGAAATTGAAGAGAAATATATATATATATAATTATATGTTTTCTGAGGTTCTCGCGGGTATTTATATGTGGATCTTTGGTTGTTCGGGTTTTATATATATAATTTCTTTTTAAGAATATAGTGTGTATTTTAAGAATGTACCAAGCAGAATTCGATTGGAAGTTATGTATTATATTGAATGCTATAATCTTAAAGGTATACATTGAAGCTTAAATAAGAGTTTGAATGGATAAAATTAAAAGATATAAAGGTGTCGTACTCCAATTGGTAACTACAGGGAAAAATTTGTTTAATAAGAAAAGATAATATGAAATTGAAATGGGACAGACAAAAGTATAAATATGATTTGATTGAGATGAGATAATTAAAATAAAGTTGAGAAAATTAAAAGAGGGGGAAAACTATGTAGAAAATATAAAACGGTAATAAGATATGGAATAGAATATAAAAATGAGCATGAAATTGAGTTTGGTGTCTGTATGAAGAAGTGATAACCTGGGACCATGCTATTTTCAAAAAATATGTTTTATTTGTATTTTGTTTTTTTGAAAACCCAAATAAAACTTTCAAAAAAAAAGGAATAAAAAGGATGTTCAGAGGTCTATGACACTGTGCCTGAACATGGGATAATAGCAAAATAACAGCTATTTTGGTGTAGTGGTTAAGGTGCTGGTCTAGAAACCAGGAGTTCTAGTCCTGCTTTAGGCATAAAAGCTAGTTGGGTGACTTTGGGTCAGTCACTGTCTCTCAGTCCAACCCACCTCACAGGGTTGTTGTGGGGAAAAAAGAGGAGGAAGAAGCATTAGATATGTTCACCGCCTTGAGTTACAAATAAAGTAATAAAGGTGTGATAAAAATCTAACAAATAAAATAAAATGCACTAAAGTTAAATTTACAATCTGTTGTGATGTGGAAAATGAGTCAGTGATCCTATGCTGATCTTAATTAGAAACACACTAGTGTAACTGTTTATGTTACTATTTCCTGCAGCACAACAGGGAATTTTCTTGTCAAATATCAAGAAAAGTCCACATTCAATTGCTTTCTGTATACCAAAGCTTTCTGATGGTCTCAGGTTATCCGTGTCTGCAGCCACTTAGGTAGCACAGAGGGGGACCTATCTTTATGCATCATTAAAAGAGAGTTATGCCTATCACTTCTTCTGCTTAGCTGACTTCTTTTATGGATTGTAAGTTGTGCCAATCAGGCAGGTCTAACAGCTTTTTCCAATTCACTGCCCTCCATATATGTGAGGCTTTAATTTTCACATTTCCAGTCAGTGTGATGCTTGGCTGCTGTAGCTGGGAAATTTGTGAAGCTTCAGTTGTGATGGAAGATAAGAAAGACTGAGGTGTATATTACTGTGCAACCATTTTTTAAATAAATGATTATAATTTTAAAAGGTCCATGCAACCCCTGAACATCACGTTTTATAGCATATGAATATCAGGATTTTAAAAATACTTTAAAATACAGTATTAAAATAAGTAATGCAAAACAATAGTTTTCAAACCTGCTGTGTAACACATTTGAAATATTTCTTTAAAACGTATTTCCTTACTATCCATGATAATGGCTCAAATCTCTCTAAGCTTTTTTTTAAAAAAATTGAAATCTTTGGAGGAACTATTGGAGGACGATAATCGCCAGGTCTGCTAGATTTCCTGTTTTCCCAGATTCCTCTTTGCTCTTCCATGCTTCTCCCATTTCTTAAAACACACACACACAATATTTACTATTGAGTCCATTTAATTGACTTTGCAAAGTAGGCATCACCTTTGGAGGAATTTATTCAAATCTGCAGGCTCCCAGAGTACTTGACTCAGTGTTAATGTTAAAACAGCAGCTTGGGTGATTTGCAAACTTCTCATTTAAAAGCTGGGATGAATGCTACCTTTGCTGTCTCTCTGACCCCAGCGAGCTGTTGTAAAATCCATGTAACGTATTATTTCTTCAGCCGGCCTAGCAAAGTGTTGTCAGCAAGCAATCGCCAACCATTTCCTTTCCGCAATCTGCCATGTTTTGTTACGAGCCTACAATACCGCATTACGCAGCAGGAGCAGGAAAGCAAAAGCTTTGTTCCCAGATGAGTTATTTTACATCAGCATCCTCTAAGTGGTGAAAAGCATTATTGTACACATTGCCTGCAACAGTACTGAAATCCCTTTCTTCTCCCAGGATTTGCAGAATCTTCGGGGGGCGGGGGGGGAGAAACACTGTTTTGATCTAGACCTAAGACTTGAGACTTCTTAGCTGCCTACTTGCAATCAGCTCTTGAATAATCAGGAAAGAAGCCTGGAATCCTGCATTCTAATATTCCACTATTTTGGTGCTTTACATGTACATGCAGAGGAAATACATTTACAAAGGTATATACAGTACACACACATATATAGTTAGTCCTCAGCAACAGTTTAATGACAACAGCACTGAAAAAAGTGACTTATGATTGCTTTTCACACTGACGACTGTTGCAGCATTCCCATGGTTATGTGATCAAAATTTAGATGCTTGGTCCCTGACCCATATTTATGATGTCTGCAGAGTCCCAGGGTCATGTAATCAACTTTTGCGACATTCCAACAAGCAAAGTCAATGGGGAAACTAGATTCACTTAATAACCAGGTTTAGAATAGAATAGAATAGAATAAGAATAAGAATAAGAATAGAATTCTTTATTGGCCAAGTGTGACTGGACACACAAGGAAATTGTCTTGGTGCAAATGCTCTCAGTATACATAGAAAGAAAAGATACATTTGCCAAGAGTCAAGAATCCTAAGGTACATCAGTTAATGATAGTCATAGGGTACAATAAGCAATCAAATCATACTAGGAAACAGTCTATATAAATCGTAAGGATACAAGCGACAAAGTTACAGTCATACAGTCACAAGTGGGAGGGGATGGGTGCTAAGGAGTGGTGAGAAGTTTAATAGTAATAGTAGTGCAGAATTTGTAAATAGTTGGACAGTGTTGAGGAAATTGTTTAGCAAAGTGTTGGCGTTCAGGAAAAAACTGTTCTTGTGTCTAGTTCTGGTGTGCAGTGCTCTATAGTGTTTTGAGGGTAGGAGTTGAAACAGTTTATGTCCATTTATGTTATGTAATTTAACAATTGCAAATGATTCACTTAACAGCTTTGGCCAGAAAAGGCATAAAATGGAGCAAAACTCACTTAACAATGTTTCACTTAGCAACATAAATTTTGGGCTTAATTGTGATCGTAAGTCGAGGACTTCCTGCAGAAGCCAACCTTTTGTAAGATAAAGATGAAGTTACAGATGAGTTACAAAATCATAAAAATAGAATAAAACAAGTTAACTTCAAGTCAACACAAAAATTAATTAAACTGGTGGTCAATGAGTTTGGGAAATGAGGAACACCAACAACCCATTAAAGTCTTCAATTGGAGTAGGCATAAAGTATTCCTTTCTATGACCTTAAATCTCTATTTGTATCCTTTCACAGCAATCTTTCTGAAGGTCACTGTTCCCCAATTGATGGAATTGTTTGAATAAACTGCACCATAAATTACAGGATCCAAATGATGAAATAAACATGTTCTAAAATAAGTGTTACTCTAGAAACAAAATGGCTTATTTGCATGGTAATAACAATCAGCCTTCTCTCTCTCTTACTTACCCCCAATATTCAGACTACAGGTACATCTCCAGAAAATCGCACAGATCCCAACCAGGAAAATGGGAAGAAACCAAATAAATCTCATCAGTTAAAGAAAATTTTTAAGGAATACGGAGCTGTTGGAGTAACATTTCATATTGGGATTTCTTTGGTATCTCTGGGAATGTTTTATCTGGTTGTGTCAAGGTAAGCACTATTATTGTTGCTGTTATGGGTGCATTAGAAGTTTGACCACTATACTGTAAATCAGATTTGCATGTTCTCCCTTTCTGATCTTCCCGCATTTACAAAATGAAAATGAGAAGTCTTTCTTTTTTTCATTTAAAAACTGCTAAGCTGAATTTATCATCAGTATACAGGTCATCCTCAACTTATGACCACAACTGAGTCCGAAATTTCTGTTGTTAAGCAAGATATTTGTTAAGTGAGTTTTGCCTCATCTTACATTTCTTGCCACAGTTGTTAAGCGAATCACTGCAGCTGATAAGTTAGTAACCCAGTTGTTAAGTGAATCTGGCTTCCCCATTGACTTCGCTTATCAGAAGGTCACAAAAAGGATCACATGACCTTGGAACACAGCAATGGTCATAAATATGAACCAGTTGTCAAACATCTGAATTTTGATCACATGGCCATGGGGATGCTACAAAAGTTATAACTGTGAAAAAAGGGTCAGTTATTTAGGCCTGCTGGAATTTGGGCAGCTCCAAATTACTTTGCCAGGGACGCAGTGGCTCAGTGGCTAAGATGCTGAGCTTGTCAATCAGAAAGGTCGGCAGTTTGGCGGTTCGAATCCCTAGCACTGCATAATGGAGTGAGCTCCCATTACTTGTCCCAGCTTCTGCCAACCTAGCAGTTCAAAAGCATGTAAAAATGCAAGTAGCAAAATAGGGACCACTTTGGCGGGAAGGTAACAATGTTCCGTGCGCCTTCGGCATTTAGTCATACCGGCCACATGACCACAGAGACGTCTTTGGACAGCGCTGACTCTTCGGCTTTGTAATGGAGATGAACACCACCTCCTAGAGCCAGAAACAATTAGCATGTATGTGCGAGGGGAACCTTTACATTTATCTAAATTACTTTAGGCTATTGAGAATCCCATTTTCTCTTCCATCCCTGACTGCTACCAGATTGGATAGCCGTTGTAGGGCCTAAAGCACAAGCTAGAACCACCCAATTTGGAGGTCTTTTAACCCAAGCCAGTTTTGTCCATCCAGGAATCCCTTTATGGTAGCTCATACCAAAATCATTCAACTTATGCCTTTGGCAAGGACCATTGAAGTTGGGTAGCTAATAAATTCAAGTTACTAATGATAATAAAGACTGCAAACACAATACTTACCTCTGCAGCCCTTGCCTAGTT
The DNA here is from genome assembly GCF_049901715.1 of Pseudonaja textilis. NCBI lineage: Eukaryota > Metazoa > Chordata > Lepidosauria > Squamata > Elapidae > Pseudonaja > Pseudonaja textilis. Next base: position 16,989,829 of record NC_141992.1, on the reverse strand, counting down.
TGATAGGTGACTCACAAGAGGCTCTAGAGAGGAGTATTTTCCAATCTCAGAAACTTTAAGATGTGTGGACTACAATTCCCAGAATGCCCCAGTTGCGAATATTGAGAAACACTTCTAGATAGACTGAGTGGCTATGTCAGCTCTTTGAAACATGGTACAACCCTACTCCACAGCACCAGTTTTCTTCTCATTCAAGTTATTTAACAAACCAGGACATCAAATTCCACAATTCAATCACAGATAGAGCAGACTTATTTCTCCTATTTTCCCCAAGTAGGTACATGAAAATAAAGGCAAGGCTCACTCTGGCTTTTTCTAATGTCATCTGATCTATGGAATAGGCTTCTCCAGGCCTGAGGGATACACTAAATACTTTGTTTTCTCCAATATCTACAAAGTGTTTCAGATTGGATGAACTTGAACAGGAACACAGCCAAGATTTCCTTTACAACCACAATTGGGACTGGAATTATTTGTTGCTAAGCAAGGTGGTTGTACAGAGTCATGCCTGATTTTATGATCTCTTTTGCCATGGTTGTTAGAATTACTGCCGTTGAGTGAATCAGAGTCATTAAGTGAATCCATTGACTTTGCTGGTCGAAGCCAGCCAGGAAGGTCGTAAATGGTGATCACATGATCCCAGAATGCTGCTATCTTTGTAAACATGTGCCCAGTTGCCAAGTATCCAAATTTTAATTATAGGACCGTGGGTTGCAGTCATAAGTACCACTTGTAAGTCACTTTTCAAATTTCATTGTAAACTTTGAACAATCACCAAGCAAATGGTTGTTGAATAGTGCCTGTACAACAGGGGTCACCAACCTTTTGGACCTCAGGGACCATCAAACTCATAATTTTAGATTCCAGGGACCACTATCAGGTTCTGTGAGTGTGGCCTAATTTGTGGGTGTGGTTTGCTGTTCATGTGACTGGCTGGGCATGGCTTGTTATGTAAATATTATAAATATTGAATTTTTTATTTAAAAAAGAGCAACTTTTACCCAAAATCAGGCAAAACAGGCAGATTGAGTTGCTCACAGAATAATAGATTCATTCAGAGATCTATCTGCTAGCTCAATGAAATAAAATTTGCTTGCAAGAAAACTAATAAAATTAACTCACAACACACCATGCATGTAAATATTGATTTTTTTAATAAAAAAGAGCAATTTTTACCCAAAATCAGGCAAAGCAGGCAGATTGAGTTGCTCACAGAATCATTCAGTGATCTATCTATCTGCCATCGGCTAGCTCAGTCTCTCAAATTTGCTTGCCGTGAGTCTGCACTGAATTTGCTTGCAAGCAAACCTTCAGTCCTAAGGGAAGTTCCGCTATGCTGAGCCAAAGATCTAAAGACTAGCTAGAAAGCAAGAAATCCAACCATTTCCTGCTTTCTAGCTAATCTAAATCTCCCGGCACAGCAGAACAGATGATGGTCGGAAAAAGGAAAAATAGCAACTTAGCAGACAAGTTTGCCGGGTAAGGAATGAGTGGGCGGGGGAAGGTTCCCGTGGTCCATGTGGTCTGAATAGCCTTGTGTTTCTGCACAGCCTGGATTAATTGCTTTGTGGGGGTGCTCTGGGGGTGAAATTTCTCTGCAGCCCACCAAAATTTTCTCATGGCCCACCTGTGGCACTTTCATGCTATTAATATATTGTCTGTTTCTCCCTCTTCTCCCTTTTAGCGGAGTGGACATGACCACTATTCTCTTCAAGCTGGGTTTTGATGAAGCCCTTGTGCGATCCAAACTAGCCGCTGGAACAAGCACTTTTGTATTGGCCTATGCTATTCACAAACTGTTTGCTCCTGTCCGGATCAGCATCACCGTAGTCTCAGTGCCCTTTCTTGTTCGCTATTTTCGGAAGATAGGAATTTTCAAGCCTCCAGCTCCAAACCCATGAAATTATTCCCTGGAATTAAAAAAGGATACTACATCGTTTCTTCTTAGAAACATTCGATAGCTAATGCACTCTGGCTTTTCTGTTTGCAATCCTCCCGATCTTTTTTCAAAAGAATGGGAATGTGCTTTGTCTTAAATCAGTAACTACTTCGAAAAGACTATGTTGCTCAGCTACATTGCTTGCTTACTGAGGCGCTGAAAAATTATGGATTGAGTACGCTGATAAACATGTCAGATCACACCACTAGAGCCTGTTATCTGTATGGAGCAGGAAGACTTTTTAAACAATGGGCCTATTCAGAATTGTCCCATGGTGGAGGTTCAAGTTGAGGACTAGAAACACTTCCTAAGAACCATTTGACAATGAAACCAATTTCAGGTTTCCTTTTTCTGGGATGCTTTCAAGCATATTTTGATTTCTGAACTGAATAAAGCTGTAAACTGTAGACTAAATGTCCTTTCAGTTCTGATTCTAAGCCTTCTACAAACTCATTTTAAATCAGTTGATTGAGTTTAGGATGCAGATTAGGCATTATACCACTAAATTTTGTTTCCTTTCACATATAGGGATTTTGTAAATAAGTTAAAGCAAATTTAAACGAGACTAGAAACAAATATGTAAGTATGGTACTCAATCCTAAGGAGTTATATTTCTTGTATTTCAAAAGATAGCATTGTGGTAACTAGTTTTTAGATGACATGAGCTAAAGGTAGCCCTTGACTTACCACCATAATTGAGCCCGCGATTTTGGTTATAAGTTGAGATTGTTCTAAAGCAGGTTATCACGTAACCCAACTTGATTTTTCAACCTTTTTTTACAGGCACCATTGAGCAAATGCTGCAGATGTTAAATGAACCCATTGTTTTGGGGGGGGTTTTCCCCCTGGAAACTGGAAATGCTAGTTTTCAGAAAAAACATAGTAAATCAGTTACGTAACTTCAAAATGCTGCAAACAGCAGTAAAAATGTTGCTGAGTGCCAAAAAACATAGTTATGTGACTGCAGGGGGTAGGGCATATCAGAACTTTGAATTTGAGTCTTGTCCCTTTTTCAGGGTCTGTAGTGACTTCAAACACTAAGTGACCAGTTGTTAAGTCAAGGAGTACCTGGATCAGGTACTCATAATAGTTTACAGGCAATGGGGAGGGGGGGGGGATTTCCAAACAGTGAAATGGTTGAGTAATGACAGTGGATAATAGTATTAGCAAACATAATAGGGCAGGCAAGTGGTCAATTTGAGAATACGGGAGGGGGCAGTTAGAAGCTAGAATTTACCATTTTTCTTGAGTTTGGTATGCTTTGATGTGGAATGTTTTATTCTTTAAATGATATTGTGCCTATTTATATATTTCCTACTGCAAAATGGCTGCTCTTGATTTGTAACCATTATAGTCAGAAGAAGCTTCCAGAAGCTACAAAAATCACACATTCCTACATCTCCCTGCTTAATAACCCACACAGCCCTGGGGACATGCTGGGATTGCCATCACAAAATGATGCTGTCATACAAAAGTACACTTTATGACTGCAATAGTTAGTTTCAGCAATCCTGACGCCAATTTTCATCATAACAACAGGATAACTTTGAGAATTTCCTGAAACCACCACATGCCAAAAGAGGGCTTGTATTTTCAGGATCAAGCATCATTCTGTTTATCTGAACTATACAGATAGCTTGAGATAAAATGTGTTATACATTTGTATAATTGTGAATTCTAAAAATGAAGTACCATTAGATGCAAGTAAAAGTGCTGCAGAATCATCATGATTTTGTAATAGTTTTACTAGTGCTTAAACGAATACATTATTTAAAAATTGATGATCAAAAGTAATTGTGAGAACTTACATTGAATAATTGCTCACTATCAAGGATATCTTACAAACAGAATATCTCTGGCCGCTAAATAAAGCAGTTAGGTATCCAAAAACAGTATGTCTGAAAGTACTGGGTTATTGTTTAGACTTTAAAGAATTTCCTAACTGAAGACAGGACAATGACTGTATCAGTAGCTCATACAGAAACAGACGCCATCCATGTCACATCACTGCACAGGTTATATAACCTTAGGGTGTTATTGCACCATTCCAACAATTTCATGTGGCTATCAAGCAGCAAGGAGGATCAACAGAATAGGAGCTATGTGTCTGAGAAAGTTCTGAACAAGATGTGCCCCAGCAGCTTTGAATCAAATGCACAAAGAGTTCAAGTATGTGTTCCAAATATTCAAACTGCTTTGAATGGAGGAACTACAAGCATTGCAGCATGCCTGTGAAAACTGCAGCTCAGACTTCATTGTGTTCATAGAGGTTCGTTGTGCAGGAAACTGACGTCTGTTTGAGACCAATTGTATGCTTCCTATATCAGCTGTCTTCCAATTGTTGCCATCCCTGCTTCTTGGGAAATGCAGTCAGCAATACTTATTATGCTATGACTGAGTAGTATTAGCAACAGTGGTTTCCACCATGTTACGCTTGGGAGATTTAGTAGAGTTTGATGTAACCCATGGATGTTTAAGCACATGTTCCAGTGGTAATCTCTGCTTTGGGTTATGCTTCAAGAGCTTTGAAATCAGATCCCGAGCTCCCTCTGTTACAAAAGGAGGAAATCTGTACTCCACCTTTAAACCAAAGAACATTACAATTACACACAAAGCACTGCATTCACTTCTTCCCATTGTAGAATCCAGGTGGAAAAAACATTTAGTTTGGCAGTAGCATATCAATATAAGACACTATCCAAACAATTGTTACTAGTGCAGGAACTGAACCTGAATTTGCCAGCTGACAAAAAGGTACTAATATGCTTGGTAAGTAAATAAAATTCTAATCCCTGAATAATATCAGGGAATTGTTAAGGCAATTTTAGGTTTCTCAAAATCTCAAAGGTTACTCTCTATATAGAGTGAGTAATGGATTACAAGAAAACAAAAATATAGGATACGTAGAGCTAGATAAATTCAACTTACCCTGGAAATGGCTCTATATGTATCCTGATAAGTTTCTGCTTCAAAAGGAGGCTTTCCTACTAAAAATTCATAACATAAGACACCAAGACTCCACAGGTCTACCGTTTCATCATGTGTCCTCCCTTCGATCATTTCAGGAGGTAAGTAATCAAGGGTGCCACATATTGTTGATCTCCTAGGATAGCAAAGTATAGATCAGTCAGCAAACCATGTTATTTATCTAAAAGCCACAATGGATGCTATTAATACTAATAATAAGCTACTCTGCTTATTAATACCATGTTTTAAGACATTTTATGAATGTTACCAAATCCTAAATTTTTCTGCTATCTCTATTCCAAAATGCTTGACATTTTTGAATGTCACAAGAAGCCATTCCTTTTTCAAACTCAAATTCAAAGTTGTTTTGTAGAACATGAAGCCCTTCACTGCTCGCACTTCTCTACATATAATCCTGACTTCCTTTTTATTGGACCTCATTTCCCATCTACCTTCTTGGATTCCAGGATCTTATCAGTATTATCTTGTTTATTGCATTCATAACTATCTTGCTGTTGATTTATCCTTCATAACTAGCTAGGCATGCTGGTGTGATATTTTGGCTTGAATTCTGAGTTAAAATGTTCCACTTTTTTATATATGCAATTATTACATTATTTTCTTTAGATGATTATATTTCATCTAAGTATCAGGTGACCAGAGACACTCAATATTTCAAAAATATACATTCTGAGATGTTTCACACAGTAACAACTCTAAAATTTTATAGCCATTGAATAGTATTTCAATTGCAAAAGGAACAGAATGGCATAGGAATGGAGATTATATTTTTAGAATATTTTTATCCCTTTATTATTTTTATAAATAACTCAAGGCACTGAATGTTCATACTCATCCCTCCTACTTTTCCCACAACCACCTTGTGAGTTTGGCTGAAAATAAGTGACCCAAATCACCCTGCTAGTTTTCATGCTTAAGGCAGGAATAGAACTCGGTTTCCTGATTTCTACTCTGATGCCTTAACCACTACACCGAACTGACTCTTGCCAATTTACTTTGGTATTCATCTGGAAAATATGGTTGCCAGCATTATAGTACGAACCCTACTTTAAACAGATTTTCAGTTAAGAGTTCTATCCTCAACTAAAAGAATCAGAAAGATTGAGCTATTTTGGTAAATTTTACTACTTCTAGAAAAGTACATTGTCTATTCAAATAATTCTAAGGCAATTCTACTCTCAAGCTTGAACATTAAAGAGTCTCCTACCTAGAAGATGGGGCATGCACAGACCATCCAAAGTCAGCAATCTTGAGCTCTCCATTTGATCCCAGCAACAGATTTTCAGGTTTGATATCCCTATGAATTACTCTTTTTGAATGACAATATAACAATGCATCTGCGAGTTCAGTCACATACTGTAAAAGAAACCAACATTTGCAAATATGGTTTACCAATTTCAATTAATGCAATGGAAGCTGATATGGCCAATGAGCATTTCTTATACTACTATAGCCACAATGATAAGACAATAATAAAAATAACTACCAAAAAGAACAGGAAAAGTACTACATTATTGGGTTAATCAGCAGGTCTCTACTATGAAATGTAAAGTTTCCCTTAATCATTATGGATGTGACCATCCTCTTAGTAGTCAGGTACCTGAAATGTCACCATAATTTCAGGAAGGCTCTGCCTGCGTTAGTTTAATTACAGAAGTTTGCTTTAATTCAAAGTTGCTCCAAACTTACTCCAAAAATTACTGTGGTTTCTCATGCTTACTACATAACTATTGGCCTTCATCACATAAAATGTTTGTAACCTTGTCCCAAAAGACTAAAAATAAATTAATGTACTTATTTTGTACTTTTCTGGCAAGCAAGTATTTGCACATTAAACAAAATTTGATAAGACCATAGAAGGTACATTGAAGACCTCTCCAATACTGAATGTTCTATCAATGACTAAGATGCATGTATGTCTGGAATGCACTTCTGGAATCTTTGACAAGCAGTTTCTGAAAGCGTAATATCTGTTCTCCCTTAAGCTACTGAAAATTGGTCAACATCCTTCTCAAATTAGCATTAATCCATTCCTCCACTCATTGCCACTTAACTCAAGTTCTTTGTAGAAGAACTTGACTTACTCTTTTTTTTCTTTTGCTAATTTTTAAGAGAAATTCAAAAAATGCCAAGTCTCCAAAGCTATATTTCCACTTTCCATTTTAAAAACTAATACATTTTTAGAAACCCTATGTGAAAGGTCTTTCACTAAGAAAAAAACCCTAACCATGCCATAAAGGGACAAGAAAAGCAGTACTCCCTTTGCATATACAAATCAGACGACCAGTTGAAAAATTTGCAACAGAAACATAGTATTCCCAACATTACATGAAGATAGTGAGGTTTACACTGAAAGCAACAACAGGATTGCCAATTAATTGGAAATGCAGAGGTCAAATTAAATCAGCTCAAGAATGAGCCTGTAAAGTTGCCTAGATATAATTTAAGTCAGGAAAAAAAATACAATATGGCACAAAAATCTTGAATCCACAGCCATTGGTAATCAACTTCTAACCCAAAACACTCACAGGGTACCAGATGAATTCTTCGTAATTTAAATACAACAGTCATTTTATTGTGAACTTCCATTCTTTTCTATAAAAGCTTAGCACATTTAACTTATTTTCCCTGTTAATTTCAGAAGTTTTAAACAAAACAGGCACACATTCTGTTGAGAGAGAAGTTCCCTGAGGATGGGCTCCATCATGAGTCCAAAAGTTTGGAAGAATAAATCCTGGTCCCAGTGACAGATTTGGATTGGATCCTGCAACTTTATCCTGAGAAATACACTGCTCAAAAAAATAAAGGGAACGCTGGTTCCCAACACAATGTAACTCCAAGTCAATCACACTTCTGTGAAATCAAACTGTCCACTTAGGTAGCAACACTGATTGACAATCAATTTCACAAATGGAATAGACAACAGGTGGAAAGCATAGGCAGTTAGCAAGACATCCCCAGTAAAGGAATGGTTCTACAGGTGGTGACCACAGACCACTTCTCAGTTCCAATTATTCCGGCTGATAATTTGGTCACTTTTGAATGCTGGCGGTGCTTTCACTCTAGTGGTAGCATGAGACGGAGTCTACAATCCACACAAGGGGCTCAGGAAGTACAGCTCATCCAGGATGGCACATCAATGCGAGCTGTGGCAAGAAGGTTTGCTGTGTCTGTCAGCATAGTGTCCAGAGCATGGAGGCGCTACCAGGAGACAGGCCAGTACATCAGGAGATGTGGAGGAGGCCGTAGGAGGGCAACAACCCAGCATCAGGACCACTACCTCAGCCTTTGTGCAAGGAGGGACAGGAGGAGCAGTGCCAGAGCCCTGCAAAATGACCTCCAACGAGCCACAAATGTGCATGTGGCTGCTCAAACGGTCAGAAACAGACTCCATGAGGGTGGTATGAGGGCCCGATGTCCACAGGTGGGGGTTGTGCTTACAGCCCAACACTGTGCAGGACGTTTGGCACTTGCCAGAGAACACCAAGATTGGCAAATTTGCCACTGGTGCCCTGTGCTCTTCAGATGAAAGCAGGTTCACACTGAGCACATGTGACAGATGTGACAGGGTCTGGAGACACCGTGGAGAACGTTCTGCTGCCTGCAACATCCTCCAGCATGATCGGTTTGGCAGTGGGTCAGTAAAGGTGTGGGGTGGCATTTCTTTAGGGGGCTGCACAGCCCTCCATGTGCTCACCAGAGGTAGCCTGACTGCCATTAGGTACCGAGATGAGATCCTCAGACCCCTTGTGAGACCATATGCTGGTACGGTTGGCCCTGGGTTCCTCCTAAAGCACGACAATGCTAGACCTTATGTGGCTGGAATGTGTCAGCAGTTCCTGCAAGACGAAGGCATTGATGCTATGGACTGGCCCGCCCGTTTCCCAGACCTGAATCCAATTGAGCACATCTGGGACATCATGTCTCGCTCCATCCACCAACGCCACGTTGCACCACAGAATGTCCAGGAGTTGGGGGATGCTTTAGTCCAAGTGGGAGGAGACCCCTCAGGAGACCATCTGCCACCTCATCAGGAGCATGTCCAGGCATTGTAGGGAGGTCATACAGGCATGTGGAGGCCACACACACTACTGAGCCTCATTTTGACTTGTTTTAAGGACATTACATCAAAGTTGGATCAGCCTGTAGTGTTTTTTTCCACTTTAATTTTGAGTGTAACTCCAAATCCAGACCTCCATGGGTTGCTAAATTTGATTTCCATTGATAATTTTTGTTTGATTTTTTTGTCAGCACATCCAACTATGTAATGAACAAAGTATTTAATATTTCATTCATTCAGATCTAGGATGTCTTATTTTTGTGTTCCCTTTATTTTTTTGAGCAGTGTATATATTTCCCTTCATTTACAAAACAGCTTCAGTTAAATTATCCCACTTGGCCTCTTAGTGGTGATCTGCTTCAGAGGGAGAAGCTATGAACTTTTCTACCTGACTATTTTTTTAAAAACTTATCTCTTAAACCAAAGCTATTCAGTATTCTCAGATTCAAATTGCTAGAGGAATAACCATAATAGAGCACCCATTTCCAAAGAGGGGTTGGGGGGAAATAGCCATAGTATTTCATACAAAAAGCATGCATTGCCATTTGCAAACCGTACAGTAGCTGTTCGTTGCTCATCAAACTTTGTAAGCTTCTGAAGTTCTTTGTAGACTTCTCCACGAGGTGCATGTTCCAAAATTAAGTACACTCTTGTTGCATCATGGAAATAACCATACAGCCGAAGAATATTGGGGTGCCTACAAAAGAGGCATATGTATTTTGAAACAAGACTGTTGTTCTTAATAAGGTAAACACGTCTATAACTCCCTCCTTTTTATATACAAGCGATAAACAGACTGAAGCCAAGCAAGCTGTTCAATGTGTTCCAAAAAAAAGTTGGGTCATGTTTTTCCAGCTACGGTATTTGAAAAAGTTTTGACAAGACTAGAAACCTCTGGAATGCCTCTGCAATACTAGCTATTCTCATCACCTTCTCCATTGGTCAGAAATGGCCACCTTGCAGGTTGAGTTAGAGCCTTTGAGTTGGTCTAGGAATGAAAGCAGTTGGCTTCCTAAAGGCCTTTATTTTATTTCTACCTTCAAAACCTGATAAATGGATCAAAAACCTCCCTCCGAAGCCATCTCTGTATAGGTAAGAGAAAGCAGAGAATTAGAATCCCTTCCCAGAGGTCTCCCCTTCTCACTTTATCTTTAATTCTGAACAATAATTGTACTACTAAATGTTTACTCTTTTACTGTCCTATTTTGGCAATGTAAGCCTTGTTTGCTGTATATGACCTCCAGACTACCCCTCTGTATTTTTATTCAACCTTACCGAAGATGAGACTGTATTTCTACTTCTCGCCGCAGCTGATGTTCTACACCTGCTTTTTCCAACTGTGCTTTAAACAAGACCTTCAGTGCCAAAATGAATCTGCTCCGTTTCTCTCGAGCCAGGTATACATTTCCAAATTTTCCTTTTCCCAAAGGGCGGCCAATTTCAAAGTCTTCAAGGAACCACTGTTTTCTATGTTTTTAAAAAAAGGTTTAGTATATAAAATAAGAACACTTTGTTCTCTCCTCAAAACTTGCAATTTGTATAGGACATTCTTATAAAGAACAAACTTTTTGTGGGGATAGGTTAGAGACACAGTAGGATAGGTAAAAGCACTTAGCTTCCTGAGGAATATAGAAGAAAATGCTCTCTTCAAAAACCATTTTAGGTAAGACTGCATTTACATAAATATCTATAGGTCTGCAAATGTTCTGACTTGAAAAAAACAACACAAAAATCACATAAAATCACAGGTGCCCAAAGATAATCACCCCACTGACAAGAAAAAAACTTATACACATTAACAAGAGTGGAGCTCATCTAACCATCTGACTAAAATGTCTGGGGAAACAGCTAGATCTTCAATCCTTTACATAAGGCTAACAGACTTGGATCCATCTGAATTTCCCAGTAAGAAGTGTGCATACCTTTGTATATATCCACCTACAGAAACAAAATAAGAACTTACCTTTTAGTTTCACTTTTTGATGCCCCTTTGCTCTCACTTTTTGAATCGGAAGCTCCTTTTGCCTCAGTTGTTGCAGCTGATACATCTTCAGTTTCAGGCTTTTTTCCTATGCATAGGAAAGTTAAATTTTCTAAAGCAAGCTCTGAAGTTGAAAAAATTGAGCAGTTTATTTAAATTGTTCCTCTCAGTGGCAGATTTGGGGGCGTGCATACTTTATAGATGATGCAGAAATTAAAGATGTATCATCTCTTTGTGTTTAGCCACAGCAAACCATTCTAGAAATATAGTTGCTAAGCAAATCTTGTGACCAAAGACACTGAAAATCGCTTGGCTGTTGTTATCTCATACACACACACATACTTTATGTAAGGATTAACACTTTTAAATTAACACTCTTGCCTGGCAATTTTATCTCTATTCTACTTATCTTTAGAAATTATGTAATACCATACATAATCAAAATAGCTGTGGATGAATATCTAGAACAGATGGAATATTTCAAATATGACTGGCAGGCTAGCAAGAAACCCTTAATTATTTAGAATTAAGGGTTTCTTGCTAGCCCACCAGTCATATTTAAGATATTCCATCTGCTCTAGATATATGAAGAAAGTACTCTATGTTTAAAAGATAGGACCCCTGCATTAAATAATCTGTGTGTGTCCAAGGCTACCATTGGATGAGAAAGACTAGATAGGATCTTATTACATATGGATGTACTTGAGGTGTATTACTTTTTCTGAATAAGTTATTCCCCTTTTAGTATTTATGTCTCTTGTGGATAAGGGTTGTAACATTTTCTGCCTCTAAATAAGAAAATGCCAATTTCAAATGTGCTCATAGCCAAAATTTTGACACTTTGGAAGAAGTTTTCAGCACCAGCAGGAGGAATATTTCCCTACTAAGTAATTCAAGAAGCCATCTCTAACCTTCCGTTCAACATTTATGCAAAGATCTTACATAGATTCAGTTTTCACGATCCATGCAGTTTTAACAATCTTTTAACTAATGATTTTGCAAATATCAACATTTAAAAATGAATCAATATTGCAACATGAGTAGATACATTACCAAGATAGCATTATTCATATTTCTGTGTATTTACAAATATTTAGTAAAGAGAATGCAGCTTGTTTTAAGACTATCTAACTTCATGGTTAAACATTTAAATACAGGTGATCCTCAACTTATGACAATTGAGCCCAACATTCATGTTGCAAAGTGAGAAATTTGTTAAGTGAGTTTTGCCCGATTTTACTTTCTTGCCACAGTTGTTAAGTGAATCACTGCAATTGTTAAATTAGTAACCCAGTTGTCAAGGGAATCTGGCTTCCCCATTGCCTTTGCTTCTCAAAAGGTTGCAAAAAGTGATCCCATGACCCCGGTACACTGCAAACCGTCATAAATCTGAGTCAGTTGTCAAGCATCTGAATGTAAATCACATGACCATGGAATGCTGCAACAGTCATAAGTCTGAAAAATGGTCACAAGTCACTTTTTTCAGTGTTGTTGTAACTTTGAATAGTCACTAAGCAAACTGTTGTAAGTCCAGGACTACTTGTATTGTGTTTGTTAAGTGAATCACATGGTCATCAAGCAACTATAACTTTCCCCATTGACTTTGTTGGAAGCCAGCTGGAAAGGTTGCAAATGTTGATCAGGTGCAGTATCCAGGGATCACTGCAAACATTGTAAATATATGCTGCTCCCCAGATTTTGAATACATGACTGCAGGGACCCTGCAACAGTTTTCAGTGTGAGGACCAGATATTTGGCAGCAATGCTGTAACCTGAAAAGGTCGCTAAGCAAAATCATAAATTGAGGACTACCTGCACCAACTCATACTAATCAATTTTTTGTAGATTTTCATTTGAATGCATACAGCAATTCCCTATATTTTCCAATACTGTTTTAAAGCTTCACTTTTTGTTCTTTGTCATATATAGATAGTCCTCGATTTAGGACAATTGGGACTGGAATTTTCATTGCTAAGTGATATAGTTATAAACACAATCACATTGCTTAGCAAAGTGAATCCTTGAAGACCCATTTGCTGTAATTAAATGAGTGCCAGTCTTTACGTGAGGCATGAACCAGTCACTAGGAAAGCCAGCAGGAAGTTATAAGTCCCAGGCTGATTGACAGGCAAGTGGCTGCTGTCAGGTGATAGAGAGAGTGGGATGCAAGATGTCTAGAGGCACTGTGCAGCTCAGGAAGGGTGTCTGTGGCCAGTATGGCATAAGTGCAGAAGACCTGGGGAACTGCATGGGCAGAACCTTATCCCAGTAAGCTGTGATCTTCCATGCTGGCTTCCCCATTGGCTTTCTAAGGAAGCTATCAGGAAAGATTCCAAAGGAGATCCCACGATTGTAGAGTGCTTGGAAATCAGTTGTAATCTGAAATATGTCACCAAGTGCATAGATAGTGATTACGTGACCATGAGGACATTGCAATGTCAGTAATTTCAGTGACCAATTACAAGTTCCTTCATTCAACTACTAACAGTCACCGAATTAGTGGTCTTAACTGAAGGTCTACATGTATTGTAACCATCAGTAGATTTTTCAGATGATGATGATTAGAAATAGCTTGAACAGGAGTACTTGCTGTTATAAAGTTAAAAATAAGTGAAACAGTAGCACTTACCAGATGCAGAAGGCTGCTGAGAGATTATACCAGGTTTATTTGGACCGGAGTTCCGAGATATTGGTTGAACTGCAGATGTTGGTCGCTGCTGACTTGTGTAGCTGGAACATTTTGGATAGGTAACAGCAGGTTTCTGTGCCTGAGACTGAATAGGCACTCTCTGGGGTACATTTGAAGCAGAAAGAACACGCTGTGATTGAATTCCAGTCCTCAGTGCCCGATTCTGAGTCATCGGAATCCGCTTTGGACCATCTACCTGATTTTTTAAAAAAAATAAATACACAGCTTTGAACAATTTTAGGCACCTAAGAAAAAACAGAAGTTGCAACATTTCTTAGAATTCAGTTTTCTCCAACATAAAACCAGTAGTTTTATGTGCTTCACTACGAAACTATGTGATCGGGCTTAGTTTTGGGGGAGGAAAATAGAAGGGGAGGGGGGGGGGAATTCTGCCTACCAGCATCCATCCATTTCTAATCATTCATCTATTGTCCTGTCAGTGTGTGAGGGAGTTGAGGGCTGTTTGGAAACTGAAACAGTATTTGCTGTGTAAGCAAGGAGACAGCAAGGCGCCTGGGCGTGGCTTAGCTCAACTGTTCTGTACTAAAACTAGTTGCTGCTGTGAAACTAAAACTGAAAGTCCTCTCCTCTGCTTGTGTTTTGCAGTTGGAACAGATTTATTATCAAGCGGGGAGGGGGAGAACTCCTTAGCATCAGAGCATGTTAATAAAAATATACAAAATACTAATGCTCTGGTGGTCATTTTGAAAAATCCTTTCTTAGTGAGCAACTAGAAGCCAAGAGGAACATACATGTCAAATTTCAAGTTTGTAGGCTTTACGTTCTGGAGATTTTGTGATGATGCGTGAGTGGTATTTCACTTTTATATATATAGATTATAGGGCACTGGTTTTGCCCTATAGTTTTGGAAGTTCATAGTCTAAAATAGCAAAATTTTACTACTTAACTCACAACTACAATTATGAACAGAATTTCGGTCATAAATCATTGGGGGTCAGACCATGTCACAAGACCAGATTTTACAATCATTTTTATGAAGGTTGTAAGTCCAGCTTCTGTGATAATTAAAAAAATGATGTAGTCAGTAAGTGAATAATATGGTCATAAGTGCAAATCCAACTTAACCAATGGCAATCACTTGAATACTGGATGCTGCAATGGACTGTAAATTCAAGTTCATTGACAAGTGTCCAAATTGTGATTACATGACTGCGAGGGGCAGTGCAATGGTGAAATCTAAAATGGCAAGAATTACACTATTACACACAAAGGGTCACTTTACCTTACTGTTATGTAGGTGTCCATTCTGGTTTTCTTTACTCGTTTTGTCCATTACTATATTGGGGAACAAAAAATCCAGGCATTTGTCATATATAACGTAACTAAAATGTTTTGTCTCTCATATGCCATCACGCTATTTGAAACTGTCACTTCAATATTTTCAACCTATTCATATTAATAAACCCTTGGAAAAATTAAGTCATCATACTGCATGAACACATTAATTTAAGGAAGAACACATTAATTTATGTGATGCACAGTACAATATACATCAAACAGGCAAAGAAATGCAGTTTATTTCTTAGAGTTATAAAAGCATTTCAATAGCATAAACTGAACAGTTTAAAAAAGCTTTATAATTGTGCTCTCTCTGAAAGCTACGAAGGCAGATGCTTATTCATGGCAATGTATATACCTGTCATAAATGTTTAGATTTTCTTCTGGAACAAGAAAGAATAGATGAAGAGACATAAAATTACCAAAGTTTTGAAAAACACAAGCCTCAGCTCATGTTGGTTTGTCTGGATGAATAGTTTCATAACTTTTATTAAATATACTTTTCAGAAAAGCCATCTTGTCTGTCTCGCAGATATTTTAAATCATGGAACCACGATATAGTACCAGTTGACTCTCAGTTGGAACTCAGCATTTTTTAAAAAGAAATTTGCTGCAAAATAAAACACCATCCCACCAGTGGTGGGATTCCTTTTTTTTTTTACTACCGTTCTGTGGGCATGGCAGGAGAAGGATATTGTAAAATCTCCAGTCAGAGGTTGTATTTGCCTGTTTTCCGAACTACTCAAAATTTCTGCTACTGGTTCTCCAGAACTGGTCAGAATCTGCTGAACACCACCTCTGCATCCCACCCCCCAAGAATACCTCTGGGTTCCACAAAGACTTCAGAGGAATTCTTAGAAAACTAACAATGCTTTGATAAACCAGTCTGTCTGAAGAGCCTGTTGCACTAAATGCAGTACTCTTCAGAGAAACATAGGCATTAGAATCCATCGTTTTTCCAAAGAGCTTTTTTTATTTATATAAAAACATGCATTAGCAGTCTATTTCCTTATTATTCCCTCCTTTGCAGTGCTGGTTCTTTTTTCTTTTTTTTAAAGCAACTCCCAAGAAAATTTAAATAAGGATTAGCTCCCCTGCCTTTAGAGTTAAAAGCAGTTAAGGCTAAAGGGCAGGCCAGAAAAACGAAAACCAAGTCTCAGGTAACATTTTAAAGGAATTGAAATGATACTTATTCCAACGGAAGCAACTTTTTATCATTGGCAAATCATTTGCAGGACTGATTTAGGACATGACCCCATCCTCGCCATATTTTTCACCTTGTAATGGTTTAATAACGAAATGCCTACATCCCACGATGTTCCAAAATACTAGTCCCTATACCGGTTAGAATACAACTACCACCCTCCTCGGCCATTACACCTATTTTATGAGAAAACTCATGGAAGCTACCAAACGGGTGGGCTCGAGCGCTTAGGAAAAAGCTTCTCCCCACCAGCACTTTACAAGGCACCCTCCGCAGCCCCGCCATCCACCAGTTCGCCCTTCTTTGACGGCCCGCTCACCTCCGCAGTCCGTCTGGCAGCCTCCACCGCCGTTTGAATTCAAATGCCCGCCCGCCTACCTTCAACGCCCTTTAAACCGCCTGCGCGTTCCGATTGGCGAGTCTTTCCCCTTCACTTCAAGACTCTCGATCTCTCATTGGCTAACTCCGTCAACAACACCCGCCCCTTCCTAACCGTTTGAGCTGAGTGAGGACACCAGTTCCCATTTCCAAGCAAGCTCGCTATCGCTTTAGCTGCTTTAGAAAGGCGGTGGAGGGGAGAAGGAGCGTATCGGGCATTTTTAAGTTAAAGGCGTACACTGCGCTAATTACCGAAACAGGCGCATGCGTTAAGTTTGTCATGACTCCGCCGGGGGGCGTTCGGCCTCGCTTTTCCTCAACGCAAATTGCGTAGTTTCTCAAGCAACGGCAGGCGGCTTCTGACGGCGGCGCCTCTGCAGCTGCAGTCAAGCCGTGGCTGAAGAGGGCTGAAGGCTGCTTACCTGCCCGCTCTCGGACACACTTTTAGACGAAAGCCCCTGCCGCAAAGTTTGAATGAGGCAGTTCCTTTACATGAGTGGATACTCTTGAGAGCTGCTGCGGGTTACATATCAGCCATTGACACAGCCATGATTAGGACAGTTTGGGTGTGTATAATGGATCGATATCATTAGTCTGGTGCAGACCTTTAATTATAGACAGAAAAGCAGCAGGTTTGCGTTATTTTTTACTACTTAATAAAAAATATGGGCTGCCTTTGAGCACAAGGAGAGCCAAACAAGCCATGGATGGATGAGATCAACGCATGAGCGTTGCTGAAGGTCCGTTTTGGAATTTGTCACCAGTTTTGCAATTGTCAGAGGACTTTTGTGCTCACTGTGTGATCTCCCCAAAATGCAGCAAGAATAAAGGTAGAAGGGTGCAGTGTGACACTTTATAACACGCTGCAATTTTTTTTTAAAAAAGATGCTTGTGATTGTTCTGCATTTTATAATCCTATGTGTTTTTCCTCTATATGCCTCAACAGGAACAATACAAAGAGCCGGTGGGCTTAAAGACTGCAATTTTATGCTTTGTCACCAGTGTTAAGGCCAGCCTTACAAGTTAAGGAATAAGAAGGGTATGCATGAAGTATTTTTCCTGTTTATTTGAATATTAACACACAGTGAAATTGTATAATTTCTGAGACAAGCAAGAGACACTTTGCTACCAAGGAACCTTCCCTCTGAAAGCAAAAAGAGAGGGGAAAAATTGAACTATGTTGGATTTTCCAAAATAAGTGCCTCCAGTACAGTGAATATTGCCATTGTTTTATCATATCAAGTTAGCAGTTTTTCACTATACTCTAAAACAATTTTTAAAAGAAGTACCCATAAACTTAACAAAAACAAAAAAGATTCTCCAGTCCTTATGCTCTGTAATGGCAACATATTGAAAGTGTAGATTGATGTGTTCATTTATGAGGACAGTAAGGGACAAATTTCAGAAGTGTGAACATTGTGTGATATATTATTCTCTCAGAAAGAATGTCAAGTCGTCGTATCACTCCGCCATGTGACAGGCGGCAGCTTCCATGGAATATGACTGGCATGGGCTCACCCACTGGTGAACTGCGGCCAATGAGATTACCATTTCTTGAAGCCGATGTAAGTAGCATTGTTCTTTTGGATTAGTGTAATGGGGCATGCTGATGTGTAAACACCCTAAATATCGAATAAGATACTGAAGATTGAATGTAAGAAAAAGCCTGCTAGATTTATTTCTAAAACAAATTTATATAGCTACCCAGTTCACACACAGGCAGCTCCAGGAAGCGTACACAATTCTAAAAATCCACCATATAATAAATGCCCATTTAAAAATAAAAACTTCCCATTCCCATGGGAGCAACAACAGAAATCAGCCACTTGATTCACTTCGTCTCCATTCTTGGTCCCCAGGTCTGCTGAAAAACCATGGGTTTTTTTTTAGCACTTTTCGTAAAACCAACAGGGTGGGGGCCAACAATATGTTAGGGGGAATGATGTTGCATAAAAAGGGGGCCACCACAGAGTAGGTCAATGGTCAAACCAAAGGCTTATATATTCCCTTACTGTTATTCTACAGATAACCTCTGAAAAGCTTTCAGCAAGTCATGTTTCTAATAGGATCTTCTCTTTTTCAGCAAATTATAGTGAAAAGTATGCTGTTTAACAGAAGCGGTATAATGAATATAAAGCCTAATCCATGCACATCCCTGAAATTTTCCAAGACTGCAAACCTCTGGAGTGACTTGCTTGAATTTATCTACATTTAAATAGGTAGAGAATTGAGGATTCACCGCTAGACTTAAGTTTTCATTTTTCTCTCAAATTCAGATTAAACTGATTGGATTAGTGCCTTATTTAAGAGGATGGAATTTATTCCTCACCCTTTACTTTTCATTGTACATTATAAATATTACACAGAATCATAGTATTTCATAAAGTACAGTAAGTCCAAAGCTGGTGCCTATCAGATGTATTGGACAGACAATTTCCAGCATTCCTGCTGGAAATAAAACCTCCCGTGTATACCATACATATTGTTGGCTTAAAGACCTTTACAATGATATTTATATAATTTATGTAGCTGCCCTGTTCAAGCAACATGACTCTGGTTTTTGGCATACAAACTCCCTGAGCAAAATATACAACAGTGCATGTCAAATTTTATTGTATTATGATAGATTTCAAGCTTATATCCTGAATTAAAAATCTTGGACTAAAAAGGAAATAATTGTTTGACGTAACCTTTTACTAGGGAACAGGTTGTCCAAGTACACACCATTATTTTTTTCATATGAAATCCACCTCAAACCTTGACAGTTTGGACTCAGTGGTGCCTAAAATTTTTAACTTGTGTTTATATTGTGCAGACTGAATTCAATCCAGGTAAAAATCCTGGATCCAACATTTTTCACCTTCTTTTGGATGCTGCTCCTCGATATTTAACAGGATTGCTAGGGGATTTTTGTTGTTGTTGTTGCTGTTTTGTTTTTTGGTCAAATCTTGTCACTCGAACAGAAATTTAAAGAATTTTTCCAGGCACAAGGAAGCGATGCAGAAACGTTAAGTTTCTGCCAGTTAAAACATTTCTCACGGGCTTAGTTGCTCTTTAAAAAAAAAAGCCAGAGCAAAGGGTTAGGGTATCGTTTTCGAAAGGCCACAAGGAAGCCCTCCTGTTTTGCTCCCTTGCCTTCTGGGATGCCGGGCTCGATTTCAGCAAAGAAAATCCAAGTTCTGCTGGGCTCTTTTTATTTCAAGAATCGGCACGTTGCGTATTTTACGTACGGCGATCTCTGGCCCTTGCTGGGGGATTGATTGCTTTTGCCTCCTTTCCAGCTGCGGCTTCAATCGATGTGCGGGGCTTCGATGCAGCAGCCTGTTCGACGGAGCGGTCCTCGGGCCAGACTGCTGCTACAGCCGCCGCAACCGCCGCCCCCTCTGCCTCCGCCGCCGCCGCCCGCTCCGCTTCACCTGCCCGCCCAGTCGCCCCTTGACGCCGTGGGGCCCCCGGCAGCCGTTCTGAGCGGAGATCGATCGCGGACGAAGGACGGGCTCGTAAGTGTCGGATCCGATAGTTCCCGCGTCAGCCATTCGTTTTCTCGCACATGGAAGGCGGGAGAAGGTGGTGCCTCTCCTACGACGGATAAGCCTCTTGTCCTATCCCCGTGGCTATTAAGGCCGTCGCTCTGAAGGAAGGTGGAGCGCGATGGGACCAGAAGGAGTGGAATAGTTTGGTTGCTGCGATAAGGGCAGATCCTAAAAGACGAAAAAAGATTTTGATCGAAAGATCTCCGATCCTGCCTAAAGTGAACTCCATCCATCCTTGCAGTATATTACTTATCTAGGCCAGGATTTAATTACTATGCAGTTGTATAGACTAGGCTATACAGGTAGTCCTCCATTTGCAATAGTTGGTTCAGCGACCGTTCAAAGTTACAACGGCGCCAAATAATATGACATGATCCTGTGTGTTTTTTTAAACTTACGACCTTTGTAATATCCTCGTGATCATGGGATCAAAACTCAGATGCTTGGCAACTGACTAGTACTTATGGTGGTTGCTGTGTCCTAAAGTCACGTGAACACCTTTTGCAATCTTCTGACAAGCAAAATAGCAATAGTCCTTAGGCTTATATACTGTTTACAGAGTCAGCTTATTTCCCCCAACAATCTGGGTCCTCCTTTTAACGGCCTCAGAAGGATGAATCAACGTTGAACTGGTGAGAATCGAACTGCTGGCTATCAGCAGGAGTCAGCAGGATTAGCCATTAATGCGGCATTCTAACCCCTGCACCACTACAACTTAATCGGTGGGGAAGCCAGATTCACTTCAACAATCATGTTACTAATTTATCAACAGCAGCCATTTGCTTAACAACTGTGGCAAAAAAGGTCATAAAATGGGGCAAAACTCACTTAACAAAAGCCTGACTTAACAACCAAACTGTTGGGCTCATTTGTGATCGTAAATCAAAGACTACCTGTACAGTTCATGAGAACTGTGTGCAGCCTTTGCTGTGTGGATATGTGTAACTAATATTCAGGCACTTAACTCAGCACACCAAACTTCTCTAGTTCTAATCTTAATTTTCTGAAATAATGGAATTCCTCAGAGTTACAAAATACGCTAAATTATTAAGTAATGATAGTGGCTGTTTTTGCAGGTTGTAGAAGGTGTGACAGAAAAATAATAAAGTTACAAGCTTTTCAGGCTTTCCCTGCCACCTTTTTTTCTTTCTGTCCCCCCTCTGCCTCTCCTGTTACAAACTCTTTATCTCTGCTATTTTTGTTTCCCTCACTTGCATTTGAAAAGAAGTTTTCATTTTTCAAGAAAGGTTCATCAATAATCATAATAATCTCATAATTAAGCATGAGCACCTGACTCTCTCAAAATTCCATTTGTCACAGAGGTGTGACACTTGTTTTACAGTAGAAAAACTTTTCCCCTATCAGCTGTTGGATCTCACTCCCTCAAAAACATTAATAAAATCTCATGGATTTTTCACCTTTGAATCCCAAAATGTATAAGAATCTCTGTCATTCTATTGTTCAGTGTCCCTCTTTCTTGCAAATCAGGCACCCAGTGATCGATTGTTGAATAAAGTTTGGCAATTTTTCCTCTACATTGTGCTCCTTTCTTTGGCAAAAATTGCACAACAAAAGTTAACATTGTTTGAGTGCTGACATAAAATGTATTTGCACAATAGGCTAACCCCATAGTTTATTAAATATCAATTATAGACTCAACCCTGTTGACTGTTCACACAGCACACTGAATGAGAAATTAACAACAATCCACTGTCTGGATTATCATAGCATACTAACACTCCAAAAGCCAACCAAATTTAGCATATTATAATAATACAGTAACCAAACCACAAAGTCAGTAATATAGTTTAGCCCAGGGGTCTTCAAGCTTGACAGCTTTTAGACTTGTGGACTTACAACTCCCAGAATTCCTCCTCTAGTCATGTTAGCTCAGGAATTCTGGGAGTTGAAGTCCACAAGTCTTAAACTTGCCAAGTTTGAAGACCCTTGGTTTAGCCTAGCAAGCCATAAACTAAGACATTCCATCTCTGAACTTTCCATATAGCTGCTATGGTTCTTTAGTTCAATTGTTAGAATCCATTTTGAGAAGTGACTAGTATTACATCTTGGAACAAGGACTTAAGCAAATATATTGCCTTGTTTTTAGACAATATGTAGTATCTACTTTCTGCTCTTACATTAATGTTATATGTTTATGGAGATTCTCGGTCATCCAGGTCATGGTTGTCCCAAAGGTGCTTTTTTTTTTTCAAGAGGCAATTGGACTTCCTGGTTTTTCTTTGAAGACATTTTTCTTCTCATCCTAGAAACTTCTCCAGCTCTGACTGGATGGTGAGAAATGGAAGGATTTATTCTCTGCAGATAACTGGACATTTGCATTCTTTTAGCGGATCATTAAGGTTACTTGGAGGTTTATCTGTGTTCTCAGAGTCACCTGAGTAGTGCAAATTGATGTCCTTGGAACTGTTGAAAAGACTGTTGTAGATTGAAGATAAATAGTGTCTTATCCTTCCCCCTCTGTTGAGAGAGGGCTGTTCATGGCCTTTTTAACCCAGCTTTCAAGCCAACTGTCCAAAATATGGACTTTGTTGTCTTCAAAAGAGTAGCCTATGTCTTTTAAATGCAGATGGACTGCTGAATCTAGTCCTGATGTGTTTGTTCTCCATGTTGTCCAAAGCATTTATGAAGTGTTTTTTTCATTTCCCCAATGTACAGACTTGCACATGGCTCATTGCATTTTACTGCATATAACACGTTGCTCAGTTTCTGTCTGGGTGTTTTTATCCTTGGGATGGACAAGCTTCTGCTTTAATGTATTCTTGGGTTTGAAATGTGCATGTGCTTCCTTGATGTGTTTACATTCTTTTTTTTTCCCACCTTTGCTGGTAGGCAGGCCTTCAGCTTGGTGATGTAAGGTACTGACGACTCCCATTTTGTGCTCCAGTGGGTGGTGGGTATCAAAATGTAAATATTGATCTGTGTTAGTGGGTTTTCTGTAAACTTCATTGTTAAGGCTTCTTAATGTGTACTGCACAGTCCAGGAAGGCTAGACTATTTTCCTTAACATCTTCCCATGTCAGTTTGATGTATCTTGGTACAAACATATCAACTCTTTGTACAGATATATCAAATCCCCACTGGAAGATGTTAAGGAAAATAGTCAAGCCTTCCTGGACTGTGCACACTTCAAACCCAAGAATACACTAAGACAGAAGCTTGTCCACCCCAAGGATAAAACACCCAGACAGAAGCTAAGCAACGTGGTGTGTGTGTGTGTGTATATATGAAATACAATGCAGTGAGCCATGTGCAGATCTGTACACTGGAGAAATGAAACAATCACTTCAGAAATGCATGGCACAACATGGAGAACAAACACATCAGGACTAGATTCAGCAATCTATCTGCATTTAAAAGACACAGGAAGTGGGCTTTTGAAGACAACAAAGTCCATATTTGCACAGAGAGGATTCCTGGTTTGAAAGAGGGATTAAAGAGGCCATCTAAGTCAAAATTGAACAGCCCTCCCAACAGAGGGGGAGGGAAATGAGCTTATCTATCTTCAATCTACAATACCGTCCTTTCAACAGACCCAAGAAGGCTGCATACCAGTTTGCACCACTCAGGTGATAGATAAACAATGTGACCTTAACGACCCGCTAAAAGAATGCAAACCTCCAGTTGCCTGCAAAGAGTAAAAATCCTTCCATTCCCCACCATCCAGTCAGAGTGGAAGAAGTTTCTGTATGAAAAGCAAAACATATTCGAAGAAAAACTAGAAAGTTCAGCTGCCTCTTGGGAAAAAAAAAGGTATCTTTGGGACATTAATGGTATGTTTTACAAATAATTCCTTCTCTTTCCTTTATTTAATTGTCAACGAGGTTTCTAAATACTCTAAAGTAGGTGCTGGGAGATAGTTTTAACTATGTAAATTCTTTTTAAAGAGTTCTTATTAATATAATTCTTATATCCAAGCATCTTTTTCCTGCCACTGTGTCCAATTTAAAAAAATAAATATCAGTTTATTATTAGACTTGAGTGCAAATAGCTTGTAGGTAAGGTTGCCTAAAGGCCTACTGCATTTTCTACACTAGGTAAGTTCCCCTGCTTGAATCATTAATAGAAATCTGTCTTGTCTTCAGTACCTAATGTGTAAAAAAGGGAGGAGAGTTTTGTGGTTGCAGTCTTAACTCCTCTCTGATTAGAAAAATCAATATTTCCTTTTCCTTTGTAATGTTCTATCATTACTCATATATTTTATACTTGTTCATATAAAAGTGTTTTTATATGTACTTTATCATTCTGTTTGGAGATATTTTTTTCCTGAAAAACAGAAAATTAGATACATGGTGGGTCTTTTTTTTTTTTTCATTTTGTCACACATGTAAATAATTTTATTTTTGCTCTAGACACCTGGAAGGCAACCCTTGTTCACAATGTATAGACCAAAAGTAAGCCTTAAAGACCGACAACAACTTTACAGGCTTATTATTAGTCAGCTGTTATATGATGGATATATCAATATTGCTAATGGTCTGATAAATGAAGTGAAGCCACAGTCTGTCTGTGCACCCTCTGAACAACTGTTGCATCTTATTAAACTAGGTAAGTTGAAACATCAGTAAACAAAAAAGTTACAGTAATATCATTTTATGTGATCCTAAATTTGGTTATAGTTACTTCCACACTGAAAGCCATTGTTTTAATATGGCCTCTCCCACATACCATTAATTAAACGTCATGGCTATGCAGAGATTTGGAGCCAAAGAGCAAAATGTAATTCACTTGTAGGTGTCAGAAAAAGATGCAGCTGCTTAAGATACTTCCCAATGGTTCTATATATACACTCTGCATTCATATGAATCTGAACAGCTAGCTTGCTTATTTGATTGATTGACTGACTAATCCACCATCTCACGTGATTCTGGGCAGCTTACAATAAAATAGACAAAACAAAAGCAATGCAAAAAGTTAAAACTCAAAGCAGCCAGGAATCCTAAAGCCCACCATTAATTTAAGCAAAAGATTGGCACTGTCAGACACCCAGGGCACCGGACTGAAGCAAATCTTTGGTTCTGCCTTCTAAAATAAAGTTGAGCAACATTCCAGTCAATTGTCCAGTAATGGTGTAATTCTAATTGACTTTTAGAGCATTTTCTGAGGTGTTAATAGCCTTCTGACTTTAAATGGTTGCCGGTCGAGCTGTCTAGCTGTAGTGTTCAAAACTATACATTGATATCACTATAAAGGTACTTTCCTTTTTCCTACAGTTTGGCACATTCCCAGACTTCCTCTTTTATTGGTTTAAAATGTTGATTTGCGTGGAAATGAATGACATGCCGTGATTTGTACAATAAAGAGAAGAAAGTAATTGACTTGTGGGAAGGAAAGAGCACACAAAGCACATTGTGCTGGTATATTCTAAAGCAAGACTTAGCTTTATGTTTGAATCAAATCAATGCTGGGAGGCAAATCCTTTTTATTTGATAAGCATTCTGTAATCAGCTTGTCTATAGACATTAAAATTCTATGCATTAACTTTATACTTACTATGTATTTTATAAACTTTCTGTAATTTGTAATCTACAGTTATTTTGATGCAGCCTAAAACTGCATTTGCTTCTTGTACAGCCATATGTGGTACATTATTGAGTCAGCTTCTATTTATATTTTTTTAAAAAAAAGGTTTGGTGTGTTCTCTCCTCCAGGAATGGAAAATGACGATAGTGCAGTTCAGTATGCAATTGGACGCTCTGATACAGTAGCTCCTGGAACAGGAATTGACTTGGAGTTTGATGCAGATGTACAGACTATGTCCCCAGAAGCATCTGAATATGAGACATGTTATGTCACATCTCACAAAGGACCATGTCGTGTAGCTACGTACAGCAGAGATGGACAGTTAATTGCTACAGGATCCGCTGATGCATCGATAAAAATACTTGATACCGAAAGAATGTTAGCAAAAAGTGCTATGCCCATTGAGGTAAATATTGAAATAGTATCAATCCATATTGTTGCTTCATCTCTTATTTGATCATCTGCTGTTCTCATAAAGAGAAAGTGAATTCTACATGGAGAGACTGTTTTTCAGAATTCAGGCTCCAGTTATTTAATTTAAAAATACATATTTTCCTTAGAATTCAGTGAAAAAGTCTATAAGTTTATATAAAAACTATAGCAGGAGGTACACATAATTGTGAATGGATTGTGTGGATTGTCTTTGTTTAGAGTGTCACTTTTGCTGGGGGTGGGTAGGAAGGAGCTCACCTCTGTTCGCTTTCTGAATTTTAATCCTTTTGGTAATGTATAAACAGAGTCTTATTTTTTATCCATTCCCTTGTTCCTTTCACCTTATTGCCATCCAGTTTTGTTTATCACCAAAAATTCTTTGTCAGAATTGGATTGGATTCTCCATTTGGATTCTCCAAAATGGAGAATTTTGATTTACAAAGCTTGTTTTGAAATTACTTAAAATATGCTCTGAACTTACCCAAATGGTAGCATCTAATAGCTTTTGGCTGATTTCAGAATCTAGGCAGAATTGGCCATAATGGTATTTAGATCTGGGAATTCCAGGACTGTTGACTTGACTGGAAAATTGAAAGATACCCTGGAAGAAAGCAATAATAAAATGCCTGAATAACACTGTCAAAAAAGCTGAATGGATGTGTCAAGATTAATTTGATAAATATTATAGCTTATGCTCTGGGAATAACAGAGAAAATCTCCCCAAAAATAATTTCTTAAGGAAAATAAACCCCATATGTTTTATTGAAATGCATTTTAGACAAAGTGCATTTCTGAATGTGTGAAATAATCGTATTTTGTATTATTTAGCATATAAACCATTTGCACATGGTAGTAGGTGGGCTGCCAAGATTTTACAATCTGCCATGTGAGAGTTTAAACGTATGTTTCAATTTCTTTTCCTATAACAGGTTTGTAACAGCTTACTTTAAATAATTGTTAGGCTCTGTGAAAAAGTGCTGATCCACTATGTTGCTGTTGTTTTTTAAACTCTTGCAAAACAAATAACTTGTGTGTTTACAGATATTTTATTTCATACATTTAAATGCTGTACTTTTAATTTTTACAGGTTATGATGAATGAAACAGCTCAGCAGAACATGGAGAACCATCCAGTTATTAGGACTCTTTACGATCATGTAGATGAGGTCACCTGTTTAGCTTTTCATCCAACTGAACAAATCCTTGCATCTGGATCAAGAGACTACACTCTTAAATTGTTTGACTACTCAAAACCATCTGCCAAGAGAGCTTTCAAATATATTCAGGTCAGGTTCTCTAATCATACATTTCTAAGAAATATCATCATAAGAAACTTAAAAAAGATTTGTCTTGCTGGTGATACTGCATATAATTTTTAGGTAGAAGGACATAAATCATGCTTAATGATGCAGCTTTCCAGACAGTTTTTTTTAGTTCTTAAATGTTGGGTCAAGCATGATAACAAGTTCTAAACTGTAATTTATTTTAATACTTGGAACATTGAAAATTAATGAAAGAAAACAGTGAGATAATTGGCAAAGACTATGTTAATGTTTTTCTCTCAAACTTTTTTTCTACTGAAAGCTTATCATTACCATCCAAGCTGCTTGGTGGGAAAATGTCTGTTTTCTATAATCAGTATCCTTTTGTTTGAAACCTTAAAAAAGATTTTTTTAAAAAATAATAATCATGTATTTTTAAAGAGAAAAATAAGATTCTCTCCCCCCTCCTTTTTCCCCCCAAATCTCTATCAAATGCGTACTTGTATTCTGTCTTATATTATGTTTGACTTCTTCAGATAGCAGTGTCCTCCTCTAGATATGAATTCATTTTAAAATAGATATATCTATTAGCATAATGGTTTGATATTTAGATATATTACGGTTGTAGGATAGCGCACTCTAATGTTAATTTTTGAATTTCCAATTAAACAGGAAGCAGAAATGCTGCGCTCTATATCTTTCCATCCTTCTGGGGATTTCATACTTGTTGGGACACAGCATCCTACCCTGCGGCTCTATGATGTAAATACTTTCCAGTGCTTTGTATCCTGCAATCCCCAAGATCAACATACAGATGCTATATGCTCAGTTAATTACAATGCAAGTGCTAACATGTATGTAACAGGCAGCAAAGATGGATGCATCAAATTGTGGGATGGAGTTTCAAATCGTTGTATCACCACTTTTGAGAAGGCGCATGATGGTGCTGAAGTCTGTTCTGCCATTTTCTCTAAGAACTCCAAGTACATACTTTCAAGTGGAAAGGATTCTGTGGCTAAACTGTGGGAGATATCAACAGGAAGGACACTAGTCAAATATACAGGTGGGTGAAAACATTTCTGAACAATATAATCTGATTTTCTCTGGTTTGACTTTTGTCATGAATCCTGTAAGTAGTTGTGTGGACATACCTGGATTTTAGCAATGCACAATACAAGCCTTGTTTGGTAATCACAATTTTTCACTTGCCCAATATGTGTAAAATTAAATTACTTCGTGAATCTGGAGCATTTTGTTTTACATCAGAAAAAAAATTCAGTAGTGCAGTGAAATTTTCTTTGTTTATTCTAAGTAACTGAACAATCTAGTCCAGAAAGTATTTTATAAATGACTTCAAACATTTTTTCCTGTTCTAGAATTGTATGAGTTAATGCTATTATATATACATAAGTACAATAATTTATTAAGTAAACCAGGGGTGTCAAACTCAAGGCCCACGGGCTGGATCCAGGCCTCAGGGTGCTTAAATCTGGCCCATGGGGCCAGCCTGGAAATATCAAGGGACGGCCCACGATGCCTCGGGTGGCTAAAATGGGCCATGTGCGCACACCCCGGTGCCTCATTTTCACCCTCCATGGCTTTCTGCAGCACTCTGCCAGCCGGAAAACAGGCTGGAAAACGGCCCAAAAATGGGCAACACAGCCTGTTTTCGGCCAGCAGGATGCTGCAGGAAGCATCCGCCCCACCCCTGCCACTGGCCTGCAGAGGAGAACTACAATGCTGATCTGGCCCTCGAAATCCAGTTTGACACCCCTGAAGTAAACCATAAATTAATTAGGAGATTGGGAAAATTTGCAAACCTTCCAGGAGTGTACTTTGTATTTCTGAATTACTATTTCCTTCGAGGGCAAATATTTTTAAGAAAAAATCCTGGATAGGTTCATGCATTAACACATATGCTTCAAATAATACTTGATATTAAAACGAGGTTGCTTTTTCATAGTTTGTCATTAAATGCAATACAAAATGTAAGCTTGGCATTGCTCTGCTCAATGCTTTTTTTCCCTTCACCTTCATTGTGAAATATTTTTTAAAAATGTAAAACTCCTGAAAGAATAATCAGACGTCATTTAAACAGATCCATCTTTTGAGATTATCTTACCATTTCAAATTTCAGTTTATAATATATCAAGCCAGCAGGGTGCAGCAAAGAGTTGACATGCTGAATTGTTGGGTGTTGCTATACTTCTTTTAACAAATAAAACTGAAGAACTTCCTTTATTATACATGCTCTATTTGCCATAGATCCAGACAAGCCAGCTGCCTAACAGAAGATGCATAAGAAACACGACCCTACCCCATTCTAAACCCACTCTCACTAAGGCTAAACTGGGCTTAAGGCCATCCCAGTATACACTGTCATGAATTGAGTGGAAACCACTACTCCCCACCCCAGAAAATTCCTTTGTATGCATTAGTAATTAGAACATAATGTATCTAATGTATTATAGTCTAAAAATCTATAGGTTCCTTATATAGTGATTATTTTTATTTAGACTTATAAAGCCATCTGATAAATGACTCATATATGTAACATTGGTAGTGTTTAAATTCAAAGAAGCATATTTTGGCTCTTTTAGTTCTCTGGAATATTGAAAGTTGTTAATAGAAATTTAAGGACTGATGCCATACTCTATTGTAATGAAGTCGACCACTGAGTAAACAAAACTATATGTTGTGTGTTGTCTCTCCATTTTTTGTAATTAGTTCATTTAAGTCTAATCCTTTCTTTTAGGTCTAATTCAATGAACTAAGCCTTATTTAATTAAACATGAATTAAAATTGAATGATAAAATTACATGTTAGTTCATTGTTTTACTGATATAAACTAGAAATGTTTTTGAATACTTATATATTAAACTATTAAATTAAGAATCCTACGGGGGAAAAATTACAGCACCATAGTCTATAAATAGGTGCTAATATTTTGGTATATGCCTTACAAAATTGAACATTTGGGAAATATATATTGTTCTCTTTCCCATCTCATATATATTCATGGATTTCACAGGGGGGTTTTTTGCACAGAAAGCAATCCAGTTTTTTCTTTTTAAAACAAAATCAGATATAGATGAAAAGTAGCATATAATCTTCCCTTAACAATACCAATTTCCTTAATCAGTTAAAAACAAAAGCCAAATTCTGGCTATTTTTCAAAAGCTAAGTCAGTATGATGTTCCTTTTGTATTATCTTCTTTGGGGAGTTAAACTATACCTCCAACGGCCTTGTTTCATTCCAGTCTTGGAATAACAGCTGACTTGGAATTATAGCTGTTCTCCATTGTTTGTGATAAAATGTTTATAATACAGGAAATTTGCATCCTTTTACACTCAGGAGAAGGTTTGAAAGATTAAATTGAGCTTGACTGCTGATGCCTTCATGGATATGCCAAGGTAGTTTTCATGGCAGCAATAGATAAGTGGCTTACTATTGCTTTCTGGATTATTATGTCAGTCTCCCAGTCTGGCCTACAGCTTTAGTATTTAGAACAGTCTTCCCATCAGGTACCATCCAGGCCTGATTCTGTTTGGCTTCTGGATTCAGTGATGGTCATATGAGAAATGAAGTCCTTTTTCTAAGTACTATGAATTTGGAGGAGCATATACACCTGCTATGAACTAGTCTGGACTTCGGGAAACACTGAGAATTTTCTTTTCTGTGAACATGCTTGCTAACCTTACTAATGAATATGTTGTTGTTTATTTTAGGTGATTTGACATTCTTATTGTTAGGCTTTAATACTTAGAAATATAATTAATTGTATACAATATGCTGTTAAACCTGCAGGAGCTGGCCTGAGTGGACGCCAGGTTCATAGGACACAGGCTGTTTTTAATCACACCGAAGACTATGTGCTCCTTCCCGATGAAAGGACCATTAGCCTTTGCTGCTGGGATTCACGAACGGCGGAGCGAAGAAATCTTCTTTCCTTGGGGCATAATAGCATCGTTCGCTGCATTGTCCATTCACCTACAAATCCTGGATTCATGACTTGCAGTGATGACTATAGAGCTCGATTTTGGTACCGAAGATCAACCACAGATTAAAACAGCAGTTCTGAAATGCTTGCTCAAATTTTATTCCATTTTCTTTTACAGATAAGTCTGTTTTTATTATGATTTATTTAAAACATTTGAAATTGAATCACCTGTAAGAAAGAAACAAGCTCTACCTTAAGGGAATTTTTTAAAGTTGTGGTCTTATATTTTTTTTTAAAAAAAGAACCTGTAAACCTTTTTTTTTTCCTTAAATGTACAAGTCTGCCCATTTTTACTACTTAAAGTTGGTCTTTTGTTTTTGTGTTTTTAACAAAACATTTAATAATCTTTATTTCCTTGGATATAATTGCCTAGTCCTGACATGTAATTTTATACTATACTTTAATGTTTGTTACTCTTTAGATGATTTACATCTGCTAGCCTACAGTTCTCTTATTAAAACTGATTCTTATAACAGTGTGGCTTTGTTTTCTCAGAATTAACCATTTCCTGTTTCTACGTCATAATCCCAAATAAGGAACACATATTATGACTACAAAATACATCTAAGAAGTTCTGGTTAATCACGTGCCTTCTCTGAGCTAAGATTGGTTTGTAGGTGAAATTTCATCACTAAACTATACATAATGGACAAACTGCAAATTGGAATTTAATCTCTTCTAAGACTTGAAATGAATGATATGCTAGGAAAAACAGTATGGATAATTAAAAACCTATTAAACATATCCATCATCATCTCCATTTATAGATAAGCTGTTCAGGCACCATAAATGGGTGAATAGGCTGCAATAAGGCATTTCTATCCATTGAGAAATATTTGTATGGTATGAAATTTTGCTCAGTAGTATATACTAGGACATAGTTTAGTAAGATGCAATTAGATTTCAACAATAAACACATTTTATAAACCACAATGGCTAAGTTCACAGAAGGTGCTAAATTATACAGTTGGCTTAGTGCAAAATAACATTTGAAAATGGGCAGTGAAACCACCAATACCATTCTCAACTTCGCAACCTCTTGCTTTTAAAACTGTCTTGAAAAAAGTAATTTTATTCCTGAGAAGCACTAAAATAGACTTATTTCTAACAGGAAGTAAACCTGTTGAATGTTGTGTAAACAATTCAGAAAGAGGAAGGGACTGTCAGGCCTATGAATATTTGGGGTTACAATTCTCATACTTGGGGTTAAAACTGTCACATCCTAAGGACTGCTGGCTAGTTCCAAGGGGAGTTGAAGGACCTGATTGCCTGCCTTCAGATGGCTGTGTTTGCATGACATCTGAATCACAAACCAGCCCTATTTTAACTTAGTTCAAACGTGCGGTTAATTTGTATTTCATCATTTCATGAAAACCAGGGAAAGTGTTGAATAAATCAGGATTAAATTAATGTATGAATACTGCAACAAGGAGAAGCAATACCTGCTAGATCACGGGTGTCACTTGATCACGTCATGTGATGTCACATCGTATTGCGATTCCCCTTTGCAGAGCTGGGATGGGTGAAGCTTCTGTATGATGCAGCTGGCCCACAGGCTGCCAGTTTGACACCCCTGTTCTAAATGCTTTTTTTTCCCCTGTTGGAGAATATTCTAAATTGGACATAGAAACAGGGGACTGAGCAATGGCAATGGTGTGCAAACATGCCCTTTTAAGGGTACCTTATTCCAGGGCCTGGAATTGGCTGTTCCCAGAAATCTGACTAGGCAACTCAGAGTGAGTAGCAATCAGGAAATAATATTTAAATCATCACCAAGGAAGGGAGCAGAAGAAAAAAATCCGTGGATCAGAAGTCCTTTCTAAAAAACCCTTTGTTCCAGAAACAGCCCTAGATGACAGCTCTAAGTGCCCCTGTTGGGTATAAATTAAAGATGAGGAGGGGACCATCTGCAGCTGATTTGCTTTCCCTTTACCTGCTCACTCTTTATTTTCAGTGTGTACCCAACAGATGTGGAGACCGAGAAGAAGAAAAAAAGCCTAGGGAAAAATAAGCACAGATTGAGTTGAAGAGGTAGGGAAAGTTAAAAATGCGATTAATAATTAAACAAAAGTGATACACAATCACACCCTCCATTTCTACCATTCAAGCCCAAGTGTGAGACAGAGGGATCAGCTGCCCTGGGCGAACTGTGAGCTTTACAGAATATTTGGAGGGGAACTTTCCAGAAGGGGGAAGATTTGATGGAGCCTGTGGGAATTGGCTTGAAGTTCTTCTTGATTGATCACCCACTCTTGGCCTTGTCTCGATGAGAATGGCCTGGTGGTAGAGGATGACTTTGTAGTCTGAGGTGGATAATACAAAAACAATTGCCAAGTGCTGCAGTCCTTGGCACATTTGGATGGGATTAGTGGATTTACTGACAATGCTTATTGAGAAAACTCCATAGAGGTGGACTGTTATAATATGGCTGAGTTCCTGTGTCATAGAACTGAAGCAGAGTTCAGGGGGTGGGGGGACAAAAGAAGTATTAATAGATGATTTATCAGATCAGATAAGTTATCATTTTGTCCTTGGGAAAGGTTGTGCTCGTTCTAAAGGGTCAAATTAATACTGTTTTATACTACACTAGTAAGACACTTAAAATACTGTGTCCAGTTCAGGTCATCATGTTGCAAAAAAGATGTTGAGACTCTAGGAAGAGTGCAGAGAAGAACAACAAAGTTGATCAGGGGACTGGAGGCTAAAGCATATGAAGAACGTTTGCAGGAACTAGGTATGTCTAGTCTAGCAAAGAGAAGGACCAGGGGGACATGATAGCAGCTTCCAATGCTTTATGGGGTTATCACAGAGAAGAGTGGGTCAATCTGTTCTCCTAAGCATCTGAAGGCAAGCCAAGAAATAATGGGTGGAAGATTATTGCAGAGATCTCCAACCTAGAATTAAGGAGAAATTTCTTGTCAGTGGAACAGCTTGCCTCTGCAAGTTGTGGATGCTCTACCACTGGAGGTTTTCAAAAGGAGATTGGACAACCATTTGTCTAGGATGTTATGGAGTCTCCTGATAAAGCAGTGAGTTAGACTAAAAAACTTTCAAGTTTCCTTCCATCTCTTTTACTCTATGATTTTATCTCTGTCATTAAAACACATGTGTCTTTTCTCATACCAAAAGCTTTTTACAAGCAGTCTTACTTAAAAATAGCCTCCACAGGGCCTGGTAATGTACCATTTAGATTACTGCAATGCATTCTGCATGGGGTTGCCCTTAATGACAATTCAACAGCTTCAGTTAGTATAAAATACAGAAGGAAGCATACATTTTTATTTGCTAGATTTATATCTTGATTTCTGTCCAATAGAGTAGAGCAAGAAATCAACTCCACAGGAAGACCAAAACTACTTTTATTGAGATGGGCTATAGTAACAGAATTTGTTAAGTCTGTGTCCTACTTATAGTTTCATAAATTAGCTTCTTACAGTATTGTACTTCTTCTGGTTCAGTAAATTAGTGAGGCTTCTGTCTAATCTACTTCTGAATGTTATCTGTCTTTATGGACTTCAAGTAAGCTTTATCTCCTTCTCCTTGATCTTATATATCTCCATCAAAGACATTTTCCTTATGCTCAACTTTTTCACTAAAGCAGTGTTTGGCAACCTCAAAAACATTACGATATGTCCATTTCAGCTTCCCAAATTCCCCAGCTCCCCATTCAATTTTGGAAGCTGAGGTCCATACAACTTCAAGTTGCTGAGGTCAAGAAACTGTTCTAAAAGCTTATTATACTGGACCTTCACTTCAGTTCTATAACAAACCTTCAGAGAAGTTTAGACTGAATCAAAGTCATCCAATGAGTTACCGTGGCTGAACAGGACTTGAACCTATGCCTCCCCCATCCTTGCCCAACTCCTTAACCACACAGGCTCTTTCACTGGAACCAAGTCTTTGGCGAACTTTTTGCTTTTACAGTTGCAGTCTTAATATCTAAAGCTTTTGCCAAGCGTGGCAACTTTTAATACCTGTGGATTTCACCTCTAAATCCCCCACCCAGCATGGGGAAATTGAAGTCCACACATCTTCAACAAGTGTGGAAAAACTGGTCTAAAGGATCTGAAGAAATGTCGCTTTCAATACGGTACATTCTTACATATTTCCAAAAGATCTCGGAGACATGCTCCAAACAGCTTCCCCTGCTGAGGTTTCCTGAATAATTAACCCCTCATCTGAAGTGAGGTTTGTCTGGCATGGATTTTATTGTCTTTCCAGAACAAAACGGTTCTTTCCACCATTCTGAGTCTTTACATATGTTAAGATTTTACCTGCATGTTTTGAAACAAAAACTTTATTTGTTTATATGTTAATTTTTAAATTTATTTTAGGCACTCGGTGAAAGTTTTGACTTGAAGGGTGCATAGGCATTTTTGAAATAAAAACAAATTTGGTAAGATAAGATGCCTTTTTTCCGAGAAAACTGATTCCATTGAATTGCACTAGGATTTTCCTGTGCATAGACATAATCATGATGATGGTGTTACATTTTACACAATCCTAATCCCCTGCCTTTAACAGCCCTCTTTAAATCCAAAGCATGAAATCTTAAACTCCATCTTTCAAGTCTTAATACAGCTTTGGATAATTTCAGAGCTGGATCGGCAATATCAATGACATTTCATCTTGATGGTTCTTAAAAGCATTATTCCCACTAGGAAAGCAAACAAACGGCTTCGTGCAATATGTTTACAGCTAGCAAGCCTTACAGTTCTTCCTACTTGTCTAAAATAGGAACTACAGGAAGATGAAGCAAAAGCAAAAAAGTTTTTTTTTTTCCTGTGTGTGGTTATTTGAAATAAAGCTGCAATCAGTCATGAGAATTCAACTCATTTTAAAATTAGACTCCCACCTCTGTTTGGATCGTCTTCCACTGATGGTGTTCAACTTAGCTGAAAGAGATAGAAATTCCCCCAACCGGGACGCCGTTAGAGGGATATGATTTCAGATCCTTTTTCTCAAAACACTTCTGACCTCAGCCTTCTTGCAAAACTCTGCTGTCCTGCTTTGATGATTGATGATGATTCAGGAAGTGGTATCTCTTACAACTATGGATAGAAACATTGGATTCGGTACATTTGCAAAGGTAAATTCAGGGGGATTTTGATAGCAGAAATCTTTGAAACGTGAGTTAAGAGAGGTGGTGTTCCAGTCTTCTACAGATATCCAAAAAATCATAGAGATCACTGGGACTTAATTCTAGAGAAGCGTGTCTATATGACAACAGTTTAAGGGAACTTAAACTTTCAGTAAGTTTTGTTGGACATAATTAGAGTGGTTTATCTATAAATCCACAGGCACTAAAATTCTTCTATAGCACTTCTATGCTTATTTACAGGCTTGCACTATAAACATTATAAGGATATTTTGGAAAAATTTAAAATATTATTGAAGAACCAATGGAGAACTAAAAACTTAATAATGATAAAATTCTGACCTGAGCTGGAAACAGGATATAACTATGTATTTTTGAATGGTTAAGAAAAGGATGATATTGTTTGGTTTGGTTTGGTTTGGTTTGGTATGGATGTTTTAAATGGATGATGTAGATGCTTCTAAGCTGATGATAAGTTTTTATTGTGGAGGTTATCCTCAGAAGATAAATTAAGTCTCACCATCCTACTGTATGTTGATTTAGATGTTTTAGGAGACATGGCTTCATCAAGTCTTAAGCTGGAGGCAAATGTTTCCCTGTCCAATCATATCCGACTCTAGGGCATGGTGCTCACCGCTGTTTCTTAGCTGAAAGAGACAGCATTGTTCAAAGACTTTATCAGTGGTCATGTGGCAGGCATGGCTATATGCCAAAGGCACACAGAACACTTGTTATCTTCCTACCGAAGTGGTACCTATTCATCTACTCACAGTTGCATGCTTTCAAACTGCTAGGTGGGCAGGAGCTGGGACAAGGAAAGGAAGCTCACCCCATTGTGCAGCGCCTGGATCTGAAACTCAGATTGTCAGTTGTCCAGCTGACAAGTTCAGCGTCTTTAACCACAGAGCCATTGCTAGAGGTAGCACTCTCCAAAATCACATTTCATGAGTCCACTTGACTGAACGACGCTTGCCTGATGAAACCGGAGTGTGGCAAAACACTTTGGGGCATACCCAGCTGAAGAAAAGGACTTTTGAGGAGTTGGATTTCACACAAATGACCAGAATTACCTATTGCTAGAATCCAAAGGTTGATACGGGAGTAATTTCTAAATCAGCTTTTTGTTTTGTTAAAGCTTGGTGTTGGATCTCTTGTCTAACTATAGAACTCCTGCATCCAGTTGGGTTTCCTGAAACTGAGGCTAGTTTGTGCATGATTTCTAACCATGGTTTTATATTATAATGACTGGGGTAGATATGACTAGGTGTTATTCCATGGTATAAAAGCTCAACCAGTCAACCAATCAATAGCTCAGTTAATGGTAGCTCCCTACCAGTTTCTTCATCCACCCAGTATCCCAGACAACTAACACAACAAGATGAACTAATTCTACTTTATTGTAAGGCTTTGTTAAAAGAATCTTGCAAGTCTGAAACCACAAACTTCCCACCTCCATTTTTAACTGCTTACTCCATTAGGATGGGCCCTTCCTAAGTTTCTTTCCCTGATGCAACTGCAGGCTTTTCCCTCTCTTGCCTGATTGTTTCCTAGACAGCATCTCTTTTCCCTTTTCCCCAAGATCAGTCATATCTTCCATTACATAGCTTTCCACAAGTAAAGTCATTGGGGAGTCCAGCGGGAAATTGGAGTTTCTCCCATTCTCCCTGGGTTTTTTTGTCTGCTCATGGTCATCCTGTTTATTTGTTTAGGTAGTAAAATATTGATTTATTATTGAAGTTCATTTGCCACTACGTGTCATGATCCTGACTAATGAACCCAAGCAAATCAAAACTCTGAGGCTGAGGCCTTCTTCTAGGAACTTCTTTATTGGGTACATCATATCAGCACAATCAAATGGAAAACCAACTCTAAATGTTTCCTGTGGTTTCAGTATAATTAAAATAGGAAATAAGTCCCTCCCTAAAAGTTACAGGTCATGTTGACCAATTAGGTTAATTTACACGCCCTCCAGGCACTCCTCCCTGTCTCTATCCACCAACTGTAGAGATTACCTTGGTTTCCACCAGAAAGTTATGTGTTTTGTCTAGCAACGTATTTCATCCTCTTCCCCCCTCCCCCATCCGTGTGGCAACTGAGGAATAAAAAAATGGCTTCTGCCAGGTTCAGTTCGAAGTTGACACTACAATTGTCTTTCGATGTATGATATATACAACTATTGATCATAAGACTGTCCAGCATTGAAGTAAAAAAAATATGATCAGCTTAAAATTTAATGTTCTATCTACTTGCATTTGCATGGTTTCGAACCGCTAGGTTGGCAGGAGCTGGAGCGAGGACAGGAGTTTACCCTGTCGTGTGGCACTTGGTTTTCATACCTGGGCTGCTGGCTTTCCAGCTGACAAACTCAGCGTCTTAACTACTGAGCCACCAAGCCTCCTATATCAGACTACACCACTTTTTTTCCAAAGGAAGAACTAACTAGTAACAGGGTTGTCCAGTATAGCATACTGTAAAAATATCAATTGCTCCTACTCAAGTGACGATACCTATATATTATGTCCAGTATTAGA
The DNA here is from genome assembly GCF_049901715.1 of Pseudonaja textilis. Lineage (NCBI taxonomy): Eukaryota > Metazoa > Chordata > Lepidosauria > Squamata > Elapidae > Pseudonaja > Pseudonaja textilis. The sequence continues at coordinate 16,950,894 of NC_141992.1, read as the reverse complement.
GACAGAAAACCTCTTAGTAACAATAAGGTGCTTGTTTTATACCTCTTCAACTTTTGTGACCTGTCCAATATTTTTCTGATCAGCTGTTGTGGGAAAAGAATAGGAACAGTGTGTTAGGTGCTTAAGACTGCAGTCCTATAACCACTTACCTGGCAGTAAACCTTAATACAGTATGTATCTAGTAAGCCATGATATGATATGATATACTTAATTGATTAATCAATTGACCATATGAAACCTGAGACATCAGCCACAGTGAAATACAATAAAATGAGATAAAATCCAATGAAGTTGGATAAAATAGCTGCAGAATAAAAAATATAATACAAGATAAAATACCGTGTTTCTCCAACAATATGGCCTCCCCCAATAGGAAGTCCCAGCATGTTTTATAGGCATGAAATGAAATTAAGCCCCTCCCCCCAAATTAAGGCCTATATTAAAACATGCGAAATGGGGGGGAATGGTGGGGGGGCTTGCTGTTAGGAAGTACTTTTGTTGCACACCCGGATATAGTGCTGCCTGTGTTGACCCCGATACGAACTGCCCCACCAACGCCGAGGTCAACATCCAAGCTGTCGCCACCTGCCCGAAGATGCAAGGGGGGGGGAATTAAGTCACCCCCGAAAAGATGACCTAGCCATTTTTTTGGGGCTCAAAAAAGAATAAGACCCAGCCTTATTATATGAGAAACATGGTAGTAGAAGGTAAAATATGGTAGAAGAAAACTTTACTAATTAAGTCAACTGACTGTATTAAATATATAAAACTGATACAAAAATGAAAATAGGTAAAACAAAACTTCATAACAGATTGTCACCCCTATGGTTAACTCTGATCTGATCATGGTATTTTGTCCTCTTTGAGATGACCTTGGAAATGCAAAAAACACTTTGAAATGAAGACTGTGGTCTTATTGATGATGGGCAGGTTTGTTCCCTGCATTAAGTAAGATTATTTCTCCCAGATACCTCCCAATATTTTTTAGTTTTTAAATTACGGGCCTAAATAAGTGGCCCTTTCTGCAGAGTACAATGTGTAGTCAACAAGAATGTGTCCAGTATTTTCAGTGATTGGAGCTCCACAGGTGGACAATCTTCCTCCCATTGGGACTCCATGAAACCTCCCTTGTCTTACCATGGAGTCCAGTTGTTCGAATCTAGCTCTAGAAAAAGCTCTTCTGAGATGCCGAGGTATGTAAGTTGTTAAAATGTTTTTTTTCTAACTGGGAGGCTGATTTGTCATAAGTAAACCTATATGATGTATGGAGTTGTGTGGTGATCTAATGATGAAGACACTCGCCTCCCACTTGGAAGGTTGAGAGTTCGATCCTAGGCAGCAGCAGATATTTCTTTATCAGGATGCAAAGAGAAAATATCTGCTGTGAACTCAACATAGGTATCAGGGAGGGCACCCAGCCAGTAAACACTCTGCTCTATTCAGTCAGCCTGATTGAACCCAAATTAAAGGATTATAGGGTCGGAAAAAGAAAAAAAATATGATGGATTTTATAGCTGAATAATGACAGGTAGTCTTGGACTTACGACTGGTAACAACAGACCAGGGGTGGGATTCAGATGTCTGAATAACCGGTTCTGTGGGCATGGCCTAATTTGTGGGTGTGGCTTGGTGGTCATGTGACTGGGTGGGCATGGCTTGTTGACTGGGTGTGGCTTGGTGGTCATGTGACTGGCTGGGCATGGCTTGTATGTGTAAATAATGTTTTTTTTTAATTAAAAAAGAGCAACTTTTACCCAAAATCAGGCAAAGCAGGCAGGCAGATTGAGTTGTTCACAGAATCACAGATTCACTTAGAGATCTATTTTTCTGCAATCTGCTACCTGAGTGCGTCACATAAAATTTGCTTGCAAGCAAACTCATAAAATTTGTTAACAAAAAATTAACTCGCAACACACCATGTATGTAAATATTGAATTTTCTATAAAAAAGAGCAACTTTTACCCAAAATCAGGCAAAGCAGGCAAGCAGATTGAGTTGCTCACAGAATCACAGATTCAGTTAGAGATCTATCTTTCTGCAGTCTGCTACCTGCACTGAAAAATAGAAACTTCAGTCCTAAGGAAGGTTCAGCTCTGCTTTTAGATTAGCTAAAAAGCAAGAAATCCAACTATTTCCTGCTATCTAGGTAATCTAAATCTCCTGGCACAGCAAAACAGCTGATGGTTGGGGGTGGAAGGAAAAATAGCAACTTAGCAGGCAAGTTTGGAGTGAGTAAGCGGGGAAGGGAGGAGCGGGGCCAGTGGCGTGATTTGCCGGTGCTCCGATCTGGGCAGAATCATAACAACCAGTTCTATAGAACTGGTCTGATCAGGTAGAATCCCACCCCTGCAACAGATTCCACAAAAGGTACTTACTAACTGTTGCCCTCCCCCCCCCCAGTCAAATAACCACAGTCTGGCTGCTCAGCAGCTGGTCCACATTCACAGCCATTTGCATGTAAATCATACCACCATGATTTATGTGTTTTTTTTCTGGAAACCAGTTTGCCCTATAGCAAGCAATGGGTTTGCTTAACGATCATGAATTCACTTAAAAACCATGGTGGTTCCCTTAACAACCACTGCAAAAAAGGTCATAAAATTGGATCCATCATGTGGTGACCTGCTTTTACGACCATCACGACTTACAATCATAAAGGGCAGGCTCCCTTATGGTTGCAAGTAAAGGACTAACTGTATGCACACAATCAATCTGTACAACCTTAACCTAAACCTTACCTGGGTTTAGTCCTTCATGCCTATTAAGTCACTTAACTGCAGAACCTATATTTGTTTGCATATCAGACGCGATAGGATTCTCTTTATTTCCATTCAACAGTAGTTCCTGCTACATCTACTCCGAAGGTTTCCTTGAAGACTTCTCATTTTTATTTGTTTAGTATTTTATTTTGGGAATTGGCCATAGAAAATATAAGTAACAACTGTGTAGCACTTTCAAGAGGCTATGTGCTTTTACCATGTTTCCTCTTTTGTCGCCTTCTTCCACTATGAGAGCTCGGTATGGTTTCCTCATTTGAAGCACAGGAACTTAGCTTATTCAAAGCTGGCTTGAACCTCCTTTTCTAGTTCTGGGTTTCTATCTGTGATTTCCCAGAAAGCTGATTATGTTGGCACTCCAATATTTTTTTAGGGTTTTTTTTTGACCCTGCTTTTATTATTTTCAAGGCAGTTAACTCACAGTCCTTTCTTCTCCTCATTTCCCCACAACAACCTTGTGAGGCAACAGTGGGATACCTGTTCCGGTACCAGTTTGGGGATCGCGCTCACATGCACGCATACCTAACATGCAAACACAGCTTTCCCCACACCAGCTGAGGCCTGCAGCGCCAATCGGCTGAGAGGATAAAGAAGAGAAAAGCACAGAGGGTGGGTGGAAGGGCCGATCCTGTGCTTTCCTCTTCTTTGTCCTCTCAGCTGATTTTCAGAGGGGTTTTTTTCCTCCTCCAGCTGATGGTGGGAGGCTTTGTTTTACTATTGGTTCAGCAGAACCGGTCTGAACCAGTAGGATACCACCACTGCTGTGAGGTAAGTTGGACTAAGAGAGGGAGCCCAAAGTCACGCAAATGGGACTTCATGGCTAAGGCAGGATTAGAACTCACTGTCTCCTAGCCTAGTGCCTTAACCACTAGACCAGGGGTGTCAAACTCCCTGAGGGCCACATCAGGGTTGTGTTTGACCTCGGGTGGGGGGAGCTGGGATGGGTGTGGTCAGGGTGGGTATAGCCAGCTTGATGTTACTTGTGTCGGGGGAGCCTATGGAGGCCCTCCTGGGCTCTGCTTTCACTGGCAGAGGCACCACGGGTTGGTCCTTCAGGCCAGATCTAAGCACCCCATGGGCTGGATCCAGCCCCCAGGCCTTGAGTTTGACATTCCCTGCACTAGACCAAACTGAAAGATTAAGCTACCTATGTTATTTTGAGCTGCAAGTCTCACTATTACTTCTGCTACATTTTTACTTTGGTAGTTCAAGATGGTACACACGGACATTTTGCTTGTTCTCATCATCACAGTAGTCCTCTAGAGTAGATTTGCAAGACATGAAGTACAGAATCGCATTTCTTGAATTTGAAAGGATAGGAATTAAGCATTGCAAACATTTTAAGCTTAGCTGATATCTTTCTTGGAAAAAGTGGGGGTGGGAGTTCTTTTGTAGCGGGAATCAGGTTCTTTGAAAATGTGAATGGGGCAGGGAATGGTTCCACACAAGTGGCAGGCAAGCACATGCATGCACGCGCACAGCTCCATTTGCACAAGCACTGGGCATGCACTTGCCCACTGAAGTGGGGATTCGCACGTGTGCCCCCACACTTGTCCAGCAATTCCACAGCCCGATTCTGAACAGCTCGTGAGTGCCTAGGTATTGGAGACCCCTGTTCTAAAGCACTACTCTTCTAGACACATGTGTGACCTGTAATTATTCTGCTGTCAGCCATTCCCTGTTCTGGAACCATTTTGTTCCTGGAATGGGAAACTTTCACCTGTAAACTTAACCTGGTCCAAAGAGTCAAGGAATCTAGCATGCAGACTTTCAACAACATTTTTTTCTACTGTTCCTAAAGCCTTCTCTTGTCCATGGGCAGGAGTGCTAGCCAGAACACCTCCACTTTGTCCAAACCCTGTCTTTCTTCCAAAGGAAAGAAAGATATGGCAAAGGACTACTCCCACTGAAAATAGATTCCTGCTAATTTTATGATGGAAAGATGCACAACAGGCAAAATGCCAGAAACCATAAGAAGGGATGGTTTTTCATTGTTTTGTGCTGGAGGAGACAGATTCGAGATGAAGGCAATGCATCCATTGTGGATCTTCTTAATCTCTTGGTGGACTTCCATTCCATCAAGTATGGTATCTTTGCAGGCTGAGTGAGTTCAGAAAATGGACTCATGAGTTTGGGAGAGAAAGACGTAGTGTTAGTTCTGGTGGTTCTCCTCCTTCCTCTAGACCAGTTCTAGTCAGTTGTGGTAGTGGGAAGCTGGCCAACCATAGACCCCTTCTTTACCTTCTCCTAGATTATTATTATTATTATTTTAATAAAATTTTTATTGATTTTTAAAAACAAACATAAACAAACAAAACATAAAACATAAAAACATAAAACATCTTTTTTGAAAGCAGCTTGATCCCGGGTTACATCTCTTCATACAGACACAAATTCAAATTCATGTTCATTTTATATACCATTCCATATCTTATTACCATTCTACATTTTCTATATAGCTTCTCCCCTCTTTTAACTTTCTTAGTTTTATTTTATTTATTTCATCTCAATTCAGATCATTATACTTATATTCTTTGTCTGTCCTGTTTCCAGCTGTCTATTATCTTTTCTCATTAAGCAAAATTTCTCCTGTAATCACTGATTGGAGTATGACGCCTTTATATCTTTCCCCTAAATTTATAAGACTTAGTAGAAGTCTTAGTATAATAAGATTATTTTTAACATCTATAAGAAGCTGCTAAGATAGGGTATGCTGATGATGCTCAATTATATCTCTCTAGCTCTTGTGATCAAATGAGGCTGTCATGGTTCTGTCCAATGTCTGTATGATGACCCGAGGTGAGGCACAAAGGCAACACAGTCACATAAGAAAAGTCCCTTTAATAGCTCCAACTTTGCCCCCAATGTCCAGTTACCTTCAATTGGAGAAAAAAATTCTCCCCAGAACAGTCTTTAAGTGGAAGAAATTCAGTCTGAAAACTAAGTACATATAAACTGTAAATAAAAATCCACACAAACCACGCTGCAACAATTAACTGGACACGGCAGGATAATGAATTGCAGAATTCAAAGGCCAACAAAACACACACAGTTGGGAAGACACCAGGAACCCAGATAAGCCTCGACCATAAAAGATAAGTCACAATTTGCTTTCAACAAGTTGCTGCGTGCAAACTCCCTTTTTAAACACTGTGTTCCCAGCTGCAGCTAATGAAGGGAATCAGGGCCCTTCCCTCCCCCATAAGCCATGCAACTCACATTGCTCCATTCTCTGTTCCTCCCTGCATGTCCTAGGATGAAGAGGGAGTGGGCCTGGATCTTCTTCTGAGTTCACTTTGTCTTGCTCTACCTCTCCCCTGCTCTGCCCAGCCAGACTGTGCCCTTCCCCAGTTTCTTCCACAGCTAACGGAGCCACACTCCGGCTCCCTTTCAGCTGCTAGTCCTCCCGCTTGGAATCAGATTCCAACAGGGGCATGACAGTTTGGAAGCTGTGGAGAACTAGATGAGGAAGAACAGGACATGGCTCAACTCTACCAAGACCAAATGGTTGTAGGTTTTGGGTCCTTTAAGTCAAGAAACCAAAGAGGTTATATGCCAACCAGAGTCACACTATTCTAGTTAGGGAGCCATACCATTTTTTTAAAAGGAAAAATCAGTATCAAGAAAATATTACATCAATTTACATCATTACATCAATATTACATGAAGTGTAAATACCACTTTATAATGCCTTGGTAAGGCCACAGTTGGAATACTGCATTCAGTTTTGGTCGCACGATGTAAAAAAGATGTGGAGACTCTAGCAAGAATTCAGAGAAGAGCAACAAAGATGATTAGGAGGCTAAACCATCTAAAGAACAGTTGTTGGAACTGGGTATGTCTAGTCTGATGAAAAGAAGGACTAGGGGAGACATGATTGCAGCGTTCCAATATCTCAGGGGCTGCCACAAAGAAGAGGGAGTCAAACTATTCTCCAAAGCACCTGAAGGCAGGACAAGAAGCAATGGATGGAAACTAATCAAGGAGAGAAGCAACCTAGAAGTAAGGAGAAATTTCCTGACAGTTTGAACAATTAATCAGTGGAACAACTTGCCTCAAGAAGTTGTGAATGTTCCAACACTGGAAGTTTTTAAAAAGATGTTAGATAACCATTTGTCTGAAGTGGTATAGCGTTTCCTGCCTAGGCAGGGGCTTGGACTAGAACACCTCCAAGGTCCCTTTGAACTCTGTTATTCTATTCTATTCTATTCTATTCTATTCTATTCTATTCTATTCTATTCTATTCTGTTCTGTTCTGTTCTGTTCTGTTCTGTTCTGTTCTATTCCATTCCATTCCATTCTATTCTAAAGAGGTTATATGCCAACCAGAGCCACATTATTCTAGCTAGGGAGCCGTACAGGTGTTTTAAAATGTAAAATCAGTATCAAGAAAATATTATATCAATTAATAAAAGAGAAAGAGATGTGGTTTTGGAATTTTTCCCAAATACCAGGAGAAGGGAACCCCAAATGCCCCCCTTTGAAGGTTCATCCCATAGCTTCAAAGAAATAGTGCAAGATCAGAAAATGTGGAAAGACCTGGTCCATAAAATCACCAAGAGTCAGACACGACTGAATGAATAACATTATCATCATTATCATTATCATGAATCATCATCATCATCATCCACAGCTTGGAACCTACATAGGAGAGATCTTTTTTCCTTGCCCAGACAGTCGTGTTTTTGAAAATGGGTGATATCATGAAAGGACTTTCCAGTTCTTCTAAAGATCTATGAAAGTCCCTCCAGCCCACATGATGTGGCTGAGGTTCTTTCTTTCTTTCTTTTTTTTAAAAGTGATTTACATATCAGATGCCAGCCCAGGACAGATGGCCCATTTGAATAGGCAGGCCTCAGCAAAAGTATTTTGTTTAATGGCTCTGTCATGGCTTTGTTCCTTTTGATATATATTCTCTCTCCACCCCACCTCCCTGCCCTGTTTAAAGATGTTCTTATTCAGCCTCTACTTGGAATTTGAATGGGAACTCCTGGGGCAGCAGCGCTGGGGGGAAAAAAAAGGCAGTAAAAACACCCACCAGAAAACCAGCAACTTTGACTGCAGTGTTAGAAAGGCTGTTCTGAAGTACGGCTCCAAGACCCTGTTCCCTAGCCATGTTCTGCCTTTCTGTGTGGCTTTTAGCACCCCCCACTTACGGAGCCTTAGAGTGGGAGCCTCCCATGTTGGAGACCCCAAGCACCTCCTGGCGAGACCTCCATCTGCATGAAAGAAAACTGCGAGCCGGTTGCAATCCTGGGGGAGAATTTCAGTGGGTGATGTGATTTGGACACACCACACCACCACCACCACCCCGCAATCCTTCCTCCCTCCGCCCACCCCAAGGAAGGCTGTTCATTTCACTCAGGAAAAATAAATAAATAAATAAGTGACTTATTGGTGCTGCAGAAGGAGGGCAGAATTAAACAGCTGAGGCTCGCCAGAAGACTTTTAAATGGTGTGCCTGGCTCCACTGCCTTGCAGCAGAAACTGCTGGAAGCAGGTTTTAGTATGGACTTTGAAGTGATGGGAGACAGTGGTGCAAAGTAATACAAGCAAGATGAGAGTCAATGTGAGTATTGGGCATTTCTTGCAGCTCTGGATGTGTTTTATTAAAAAGCATTTATTTTATTTATTCATTAGAGACGATCTGTAGGTTTATGGTACATGCGCGTTTGGGTGTACATGCATTTATTTTGACATAAAGAGCATGGATTAAAAGAACCCATTTAGATTGCATTTTTTTATTCTTTAGTGTTTTTCCTTACGGTATTTTATACTTTTCACCTTTTGCTTTGCTTGATTGAATTGATAAGCCTTCCCGAAAATATTCATTGATAGTCATATAAGTGTAATCAACTGCCTCAACATTTATACCACTAGAACAATTCTTCCATGTGCACCTTACCTGGAGGTCTGATCTGTTGGATGGGTTAATCTGAATAAGCAGTATAGGAGAAAGGGAGATCTCATTTGAAGTTGTCTTAAATGCATGCTCTTATTAGTGGATGTGAATATTGTTGAAGTATAAATGTTTTCCATTGTTCTCTACCTTTCCTCTGGAAGTCATTGTAAAGGCAACAAGCTTATGTATCGGGAAGTGGGGCAGAAGGCTGCTGTTCATTTGCCCTCTTGTAAAAATAAAATAGATTCTATGCAGAATGCACCAATCCCAAATGTCCTTTTTAATTGATGAAATACAGCTACATAACAGGGATAAATGATACCAGTGTGATTATGCCATCAGTAAAGAAATACCTAACAGCAGTTGAAATGAACTGAAAGTGAAGGGGGTGGGGGGGAAAGGTTCTGTATAATATTACTCTAAAGCTACCTTGATTCTTATACCATATTATTAAATCAGATGATAGAAAAACATTGCTTTATCATCTCATTTTCGCAATATAAAAGTAATTCAAAAATTGATAGGAACACCTCTCTTCAATCTACTCAACCTCAAGAGGAATTTTTCCCCAATCTTTATAGAGTAATTCTTATTGATTCCCATGTTTGGGAGAGACAAGAGTTCTTCATAAAATCTTGCGTCCCATAATTTAAGGGGATAAATAATCATATTTACATCTCTCATTATTACTGTATCTTTTTGCTCTTTTTAAGTTAAATTGGCATGTAATCATTGGAAGCCAAACAAAAGCCAAACAAGATCCATTGGAGGATATGACTAAATCCATATTCCCTCAATTATTTTTGCAATATACCAATGCAGGAAATCTGATGTCCAACTTTTTAAAAGCAATCTTTGATAAATACAATAAATGCAGAAGAAGATTTTTTGTTGAACTAACTTTATCTCTAAATCATAAGATGTATATCTTCCATTCCTTAAAATTTAGATAAGTTGCTTTTTTTCAAAACTGGATATTCCAGTACCTCACTTCACATTTTGTATTACCAATATTAACCTTCATCCTGTTTTGGTTTGGTTTAAAAAAAAATGGTGTAAAATTTCAGTGTTGGTTTTACTTCAAACATAACATGTCTTAAATTTGGGGTGTCTCTGAAACTTGCCAAAAGATCCAAGACATTGTTTGATCAGTACATGATTTCATTGTATATACTGTTCAGCAGATGATTCATATTCAGAACACATCATCTCAAAAGCCTTAAACTGGGCATTATAAATCAGTTAATTCAAGGTATAATAACTGGTTTTGCTGACACAGAACTCCCAATAAATATTTCCCCACTTTCTCCAAATTTTCATTAATTTACAACTACAATTTCTCATTTGTGCTCAATTCAGAATTTGTCTCCTAGTCTATTAATGTGCAAGTATATCTAGCAGCTTTCAAGACTGAGAAAGGCAACCCCTATAAATTGACCCCAGGAAGAGGTCAGACAATGGTTCTGTAAATAAGCCCAAAGAGAATGATACTCACAAAAATTCCCATTCCACAAAAATGGTTGCTAACATTCCAGTCATAAAGTTGAAAATCTGATAGATTAAAACTACGGTTTGGCAAAGAATATCAAGGAACCTTGATTGTCACAAACATTTTCTCAGCAATTTGCTTGTATAAAATTTCTAGTAACACCAGAATTCATATTAAAATACAAATCAGTTCTAGGTACTGTTATTCATTTTATTTATATTGCCTCCACAGCACTCAAAGGTAATTTTAGCCACAGATATATATCCTCTATGATATTATTTATGCATGGAGGCATATTTAATTCAGCAAACAGTGATATATTCCTAGGCAAATATAGGCTCATGTGTTTTATACAATTCAAACAAATCTGCAGCCTTTCCCAGAAGGAACAAAGAGTCCCTGATCGGATATGCAGGTCACTAATTGATTCTATGGTATTAATCTGAATTCCACTATTGAAAGAGAAATTTCTTTTATTGAGAAGCTTTACATTCAATTAATAGTAATACTCTTCTCTTTTTGGTGACATTGGAGGAGATTAGATTCCTCACTAAAGCTAAAACAAATCGGTGTAGTCAAATGACTCTTTAGTCATTTTTTTTTTTGATAAAGCCCAATATGTATTTCAAAATAAGATCTTGATGGCAAGATAGAGTTGCATTTCAGAAAATATCTAATTAGCATTGTTATTCTAATACTAACCCATTTAGTTTTCTCAAATTAGCCCATTACATCCAATTCTTTTGGCAAAAAGATGCATTCAGTCACTTTAACAGTAATCCTGTAAACATTGTATTAATTACAGTAGCAAGGAGACCTATCTCTAATCTCTTTTTGCTGAATGAATATTTCAACTATTATTTCAGGGGGAAAAAAATTAAGGAAGTTACACTAAATTCTCATTCTGAATTGGTCAACTAGGCAAAATCTTAGCTCTGTTGGAAGATCATAATCTTAGCTCTGTTGGAAGAAGTCATATTTTTAGGTCTCAGAGCCACACTAGTTATGTTTTCTTTTTTAATTTTAGTTATTTGAAAAATACTTTATTATTTTTACTGCTTTTTAAAAGATTACATGAGAAGTTGTGGACCTAAATGTGTTAGAAAGGAAGGTACAAAACACAGCAATCATCATTAAGCATTAATCAGAATAACAGAATAAAGAGTTGGAAGGGACCTTGGAGGTCTTCTAGTGGCCATGCTCAAGCAAAAGACCCTACACCTTTTCAGACAAATGGTTGTTCATTCTTTTCTTAAAAACCTCCAGTGCTGGAGCACCTACAAGTTCTGGAGACAAGTCATTTCACTGATTAAGTATTCTGATTGTCAGTTAGTTCTAGGTTGCTTCTCTGCTTGATTAGTTTCCACCCATTGCTTCTTGTCCTGCCTTCAGGTGCTTTGGAGAATAGCTTGGCTCCCTCTTCTTTGTGGCAGCTCCTGAGATATTGAAACACTGCTATTATGTCACTCCTAAACTTGTCAGGAAACTCATAATAAGCCATAATAAGCATTTAAGATACTGTTTTTATTTGGTGTAATTAGATTTAGGGATTTTCCTTGGGAGTGAGTTGTACTGTTATTCATCCATTCTTCATCAGCAGAAATTATTTTGGTATGAAATTTGCTGCCCCCATTGCCAATGTCCTTCCACCTCTTGTTTTCCCTGTTCCAAGTCAACACAGTCATTGGAGTAGGTAGTAATGGAGGACATAACCCAACAAATTCTACCAGGGTTTTTCAAACTTTCTGAGATCATAACCATTAAATAAACATTTGGAATGTTAGAAGACTTTCAGATTAAATAAAAACCCCTCTCTACATTCTTAACATCATGCTAGTTCACACTTCTGGTTGAATTGTTGTATGGTTTCCCACCATCTTTTTTTTAAAAAAAGGTCCTTTTAAATTGTTTAAGCTAACACCTTGTTTTGTGTTGTGGGGGTTGTTCAGTAGTTGAATTATTTCACATGCCCTGTGCTCTAATAAGAAGGCTTTCTGATTAAGAATGTTCGAAGGGAGGGATTTGTTTAGTGGAACAAGCCAGTTCATTCCTCGGTCAAGGACATTCCAACTGCCAGCTGGCTGGAGGTGTGGGAAAGAGTTACCAGGCAACTGAGCCAGTGCCAGGATTGGATAATGGGACTCATTGTTTTGGGGAAAAGTGGAAAACTGTTGGTTATTTTGGGGTGGAAATCCCGGGAAAATTCAGAGTTGGCTTTCCACTAGTTAATGCCAAGATGATGTCTCTGAAATTAAAAAAAAATTCTTTGAGACTCTGCCTCGAAGTTCTAATTTGAAATGGGGTCAATACTTGGAAAGCTGACAGGGTGGGCACAACACACACACACAAACACCACCAGGCTGAAGTAGGAATCACCAGCTCTCACCAGCTGTCTCTGTAATGATCTGAAGTACTCAAGGACATACCATATTTATTGGCCCAAAATAGTATGGAATTATCAGAAATCGTTTTCTTTAATCTTTGAGCTCCATTTTTCTAAGTTATGTTCCGAAATCTACTCTTCATGTTCCCTAATCCAGTGGTGGTATTCGACTGGTTCGGCCCAGTTTAGGCAAACCGGTAGTAAAAAATGTTACCGTTCGGCCAAACCAGTAGTAAAAAATGTTACTGTTCAGTTGAACTGGTAGTAAAAAAACAGCTACCGGTTCAGCTGAATCGGCATTTCTTTTTTTTTTCTCCCGACAATCAGCTGTTCCTACAATCAGCTGTGCTGGGATCCCCCTTACTGCCTTACTGCTTTGACCAGGAGGCTTCCCTGAGGCCCAGGAGGCAAAAAAAAAAAAAAGCATGGGGGAAGGGGGGTGTTGCGGCCTCCTGGGCCTCAAGGAAGCCTCCTGGGAGCAAAAATGGCCTCCTAAGAGGTTTCCCTGAGGCCCAGGAGGCAAAAAAATGAGTGTGGGGAGGTGGTGCTGCAAAAAAAGCCATACCCACCCAGTCACATGGCCATGCCCACCGAGCCATGCCCACAGAACCAGTAGTAAAAAGATTTGCATCCCACCCCTGCCCTAATCCTATTTTCTCCTTACGCAACTCAGGTTTTTAAACTGATATAAAATATCTATGTTCTAAATTAATTTCTCATTGATGGTCATTTCTCTCCAATGACCATAGCAGCTTCAGCCAGTATATTCTTGAGGTGACAGAAAATCTATTCTCGTTATTGTTATTTTGGCTCAGGAATGGCTGGATGACTCTAAAGCGTTATATGATATGCTATTAGTAAGATTCATGCTTTAATATACCTGTTCTACTAACTTTGTTACTGGAACTGCTAGAAGATGCTACCATGACTGGTTTGTATGCATGTTTTTGGTTCATTCTGAAGCTTCTCAATCTGAAAAGGTACCACTGGACAAGTAGAATGGAATAGAATAGAATAGAATAGAATAGAATAGAATAGAATAGAATAGAATAGAATCTGGAAGAGACCTTGGAGGTCTTCTAGTCCAGCCCCCTGCTCAAGCAGGAGGACCTATACCAGTTCAGACAGGTGACCATCCAGTCTCTTCTTAAAAACCTCCAGTGATGAAGAACTCACAATGTCTGAAGGCAAAGCTGTTCCACTGGTTAATTGTCCTCACTGTTAGGAAGTTTCTCCTCAATTCCAGGTCGTTTCTCTCTTTGTTTAGTTTCCACCCTCCCCACCTTCCAGAGGCCCTCCGGGGGCCGGAAACAGGTCCATTTCTGATCTTCCCAAACTTCTGAGAGGCCCTTTTTTTGCCCTCCTGGGGCTCCAGAGGCTTTTCTTGAGCCTCTGGAAGGGCAAAAATGGCTTTCCCAGACTCCAGAGGCCATCTGGAGTCTGAAAATGGGCCCATTTCTGGCCTTCCAGAGCCTCTGGGAAGCCTGTTTTTTGCCCTCCCTGAGCCTCTGCACAGGTCCTGTACTTACCTGGGATCCAAAATGGGCCACGTGGGGACTCCTGGGAGGGGCAGGCCCAGCCAGGGGTGGGATTTGCTGGTTTGCTGAACCAGCCATAAAATTAGCTACTGGTTATCTACCGGTTCACCCAAAACGGGGAAAACCAGTAGCAGCCCACCCCTGGTCTTACTAGAGTTTGTAAAACAGTGCCAATACCTCACAGGATCTTGATACTATGCCTCTGTTTATACAACCCAGGATTGGCTTTTTTGGCTGCTGCTGCTGCACATTGCTGGCTCATAGTGGCTTTCCTTGAGCATTGAACCTAGACTACTCAAAATTCTTTGGAAAACTCGAATTTCAAATGTTTGGAATTAGATGTAATAATTCTAGCCAAAGGATTTATATGCATGAATTTTTTGTTCCAATTCTGGCCTGTTTCTGATTTTATATTATTATAGTAGATAAAATCAATGATAACAGGCAAAATAAGTTCACAATTTCCTGCATGATTTTGAAATTTACTGTACTTACTAATAGAATACATTAATAACTAAATAGTTTATAAGAACTGTTCATTATATTAAATATACCTGTAAGGTTAGAGTATTCTATCTGTGTTCAGTTGTATTTTATATACTTTGAAACATTTAAAAAGCCATTTGATTGGACCTTTTAAATAACTAAAAGTTTTTTTAAAAAGATTTTTATAACATACAAAATAACAAATAAAACCATCTTTCAGTTGATGAGGTTAAAGACCTAATTTATAATTTTGCAAATCAATTTCCATGTTTTGGGATGGAGGGGGGAGGAAGTAAGCAAGGAATATATCAGTAGATATATAGTCTGTGATTAAAGAAAGACAAGAATAGAAGAAGAATAGAATATAACTTAGACCAGCAATAGACATCACTAATATATATATATATATATATATATATATATATATATATATATATATATATATATATATATATATATATATATATATACATATATACATATATACATATACATATACATATACATATACATATATATATATATATATATATATATATATATATATATATATATATATATACACACACATACATACACACACACACACACACACACACACACACATCATAATACATTAATAGTGGGTAAAAAACCATCTGTTAAGAAAATACAGTTAGGGGCACTCCCTGGTTTATATGAGTGGAGAGCCAATAAGTATATGTGTAAATATCATTTTCCAAAGATTGTTCTATTTCCCAAAATTGTCACAAATTGACAGCTATAATTCTGTAACCAATATTTTTCTAGTAGACATTGCAGCAACACAGAATTTTGCCACTACACACATAATAGCTGGGTTTGAATCCTGGAGGAGAAAGTCTACATAAAAATTGTCTGCCCTCCCTGGCAATCTTTCTAGTAAGGGGAGAATATACAATGACCTATAAACTCTGTATATCTCACAGTACAATAAAACATGTGACATATCTTCAACTTCTCCTTTACCACATATACATACCCGTTCTGCTACTGGTGTTTTCTTATACCTGCCCTGAAGGAGTGCTGATGGAAGAATATTAAATCTGGCTCTGAAGAATGCTATTCTTTGTTTTGGGAAGATCAGATCATTTAGATATCTTGCTGATTCCCACACTCCCTGTTTGATTCTATCCCTGCTGTGGCGAGCCAACCTATTTAGTTCTTCTTGGAACTCCATGTCCTTCATTCTATTGATTATTATTTGCTTTGCTTGGTCAAAGCCTAGGGACATTAAGAATACTGGTGAGAGCCCATAGGAGCCCCTCTTATGGTCTATTGCCTGTTTCCAGGGGGAGGGGAATAAAGAAAGACAAAACACACCCTTAAGTTTGGCTCAACTCTTTGTGACTAGGTAAACACATCCATACAATTTTCTTGAGAGCATTAGGGAATGATCTTCCTCTGGAATTTTTCTTTGATTTTCAAGTCTACTATATAGCCCAGAAATTAGCCCCCATTTGTGCATTAACAGACTTAATCCTGCTTAAACCAGAAAAGAAAAGTGGGTTTTAAATAACTTTTGCCAAACAGATGACATTGCTGAAGCTGCATCTTAATTGTGTTCCACAGCTGAATCAGTCTGTTGCAGAAGATCTGTACTCCGAAGGATGAACCTATTTCTTGTTCTTGCCTTCCTTCTTTCTGGTCACCCTCTTATGAGTCATTTTATCAAGCGGAATAGGAAATGGGGTTAGGGAGAGGAAGGAAGAAAAAAGGCCTAACTTGACATTCTTATTAATAGAATGACAATGTGGAAGATGTTTGTGTTCCACAGGTAGGTTGTGAAACCAAGTCTTCCTTTCCAGAATGCAACAACATTGCCATTTCCTTTACAGGTGTGATAGCTGTACACCACAAAAAAGCTTCGCTGATAATGTGGTAAAAACACCTCTGTGCTCCCATTAATGTTCTTCTAACCAAAGCACAAAAGCATTGCATGGTATACATTTTTCCATATATCATGACCTGCAAACATCAGTTTTGGACTTTTTCTCCTAGCCATATTGGTGGGCATTCCTGCTTGCCTTCATTCAATCTGTGCAATTTCTACTTCTCCAGCCACCAAGTTCTAATCTATCCCAGAATGAGCAGGGATGTCCTCAGGATGCAGTAAAAAAAAAGTTATTGGTGGCCACATCAGTGCAATCAAAACATTTAAAAACAGATGGAGTTCCAGTTGCACTCTCACAACCACCAGCTGGACTTTGTAGTCTTTGACACCTCTGGTAATAAGGCTTGTGAGTGACCCTATCATTGTCCCAAAGTTGCTTTTCCAGGAGGCAACTGGACTTTCTTTCTTTTTTTTCTTTTGAAGATGTTTCGCTTCTCATCCAAGAAGCTTCTTCAGCAGGATAGTGGGGAATGGAAGGATTCATATTCCTTGTAGACACTTGGAGGTGCTTCAACAACCCTCTAACAGGGTGCAAATGACCAGTTGCCTGCAAGGAATATAAATCCTCCCATTCCCCACTATCCTGTCAGAGCTGAAAAAGCTTCTTAGGTGAGAAGTGAAATGCCTTCAAAGAAAAAACAAGGAAGTCCAGTTGCTTCGTGAAAAAGCACCTTTGGGACAACCATGACCTGGATGACTGAGAATCTCTACAGACTTTTGACTCTACCCTTACAGCTTTGTTGTGGGGGTAATTTAAGGACAGCCATTGGTAGTTCCTTCTGGTTTTGCTTCTCTTCCCAATCAACATTCGCCAGTGAGAAAAACCACTGTCACCCTCACTAATCTCCAGTGTGGTAAAGTAGGCTTGGATGGATATGAGTAGATGCTCAGGATGAAAGTGTCAGTCACCTTTCAAGCTTTTCAAGCAGTCAGTTGTACCTGTACCTTGTTGCCCTGGCTACTTCTGAACATGACTCTATCAATCCACCCCTTAGATTAATTGATACTTCAGAAAGGGAAGGAAAAGGAAGGGAAGGGAAAAGACTCCTTGTATCATTTTATGAAGATTTTAGAAAGAAGAACATTAATGCTTAATTATTTCTGAGAAGAGAATCCAATAGACATCTGTCTTAAGGCTCCAGTAGGTCATTACAACCTGTTACTTTTATCTTGATGGAATATTTTATTAAAATATTTTCTTATAGACTCGGTTTGAGTCCTTTCCCAGGGTTATTAGAGGAGGAATCTTAATGATGATTTTTCAAGAGAACAACAAAATCAGCACTTAACATTTTCCAGCATATGCTATGAAGTTTCCTTCATTTAGGGGGCCGCAGTGGCTCACATGGTAAGATGCTAGGCCTGCGCATCGCTGAGGCTGGCAGCTCGGCGGCTCAATTCCCATGAGCGAATAAACCATGGAGGGACAAGAAAGGAGCTTCCCCTGATAGTCTACTGGCACTCAGGTGTCCTGTGGGTAAAAATAACACCACCTGAAAAAATTCCTTTCATAGAGGCAGCCAGCCACCTCAGTAATCCCTGGCTAACACATGCCATACGCTAAATAAATAAATCCTTCATTTAATTCTTCATTTCATATGATTTAATTTAATTTAGAGTGATCTTAGTTGGTGGGTCTCCCAACCACTCTTGAAGCAGCAAATTCTGCCTTGATACTTTTGAAGACTCTTGAAATGCTCATTCAATGAACATGATTTCTACGGGTTTGAGAGAACCGTAGAAAAGCTGACCAAGAGTAAAATGCCAGAAAGTCACCCAAGCAATAACTTTCTCTCTAACTAAATCCTCAGGCAAGAAAACTCTCATGCTGGATTCCACAGAAACAACAAATAAAATGCTTAGTGACAAGTATCTATATTTTCAGCTGTATTCTGTACATATGAATATGTATCCATATTCAAGCTGTATGCATGCATGTTGCGTCATTTACCAAAAAGAAAGTAAGCTGAGAGGACACTATATTTCTGTGGAATCTAAATGCTTTCTGTAGCATTTGAATGTACGTTGGCTTTCATATTTATTTTAAATAGCTGTAAGCACAAGTGCATTTTCTGGCGGCAATTGGCTGGAGAGAGAATTGGAGAAGGTGATAATATGCCAATGTCCACAGCAGTGTTTCTCAACCTTGGCAACTTGAAGAATTCCCCAGCCAGTTGATGGGGATGATGGCTCAAAAGGCAAATCTTCTGCCTTCCATGCTTACAGTTGTTGAAACCTTGTAGGTAGTCAAAGCATCAACTATTCAGGATTCATTGCAGGTAGAGAGGAATTCAACCACGATAAGCTAGCGGGTTTACAGCTTAATAAGTCTAGTTTTGTTTTTTCCCTGCAGGACTCAGCGATGGGTCTGTTTTTTGCAGATTCTAAAAACTGAACTCTCTGGCAGCAGGGAGGAAGTTATATTTTCATAAGATAATAGGCTGGTGTTGGATAGGAAGTCTGAGCATGAGGGGAAAACAGATTATGCTCTGGCAGAAATAGATGACTCATCCCAGACCTGTTAGGTAAAAGAAACTGGTTGTCACAAGAGATGGAAACAAGCAATATCTGGAAAAATGAGAAGGTAGTAAAGATGCATTCAGTGTGTCCTATCTCTGGATTGCAATTGTCATTGGTGTGGTTGAGGGGTCTGTATAATTGTCACAGTGTTTTCTTTTGTTTCGTTTTATGGAAAGGGGAATGGGAGAAAAGCCAACTTGAATGTCTTTTCAGGCAGCATAATGATTTGGCCTTGCGGAGATCTGGTGCTATTAACTTCTATTGAGAGCATATCTGGAACAAGGTCTTAAGTCTGTCCTAAGTAAAACCTTTTATAAAATGCCCATTCCCTTTTGGCATCTGCTTCTCCAAATTGTTTTTATACACTCCAGTGACTATAACTGACTATAACTGAATACAGCTTTTCAAAACTTTAGTAAAAATGCTGGAACAATGATCTCTGTAAAAAAAAAAATTCTTTTAGTTATTTTTTTTATTAAAGAAAATGTTTACAGGATACAGGATCATTTAGACCAAAAAAAAAAAGAGAAAATATAGGAAAGTGAAAGAAAACACCTGAATTTTATGCATTGCATGAGAAAAATTCATCTTCCTTCCCCTGTCCTTACCATTTTCTATAGAGCAGGCCTGTCAAACTGGTGGCCCACAGGCTTGATATGGCCCACACAGGCCAAAGCTGCCCTGTCTCTACAAAGGCAAAAAAGTCATGATACGTCATGATCTGGCCTGCAGCTCCATCAAGTTTGACACCCCTACGATAGAGGGACAATTGAGAGCATTCTGTCATATTGCATTACTGTCTGGCTTGGAAGCATTACTGTTTCAGACAGTGAAGGCGGTGAAGAGTGGTGAGGATGGCAGAAAAGGAAATTGGCAGTTCACTTCCTTCTGTCCAGGACATGGCATATTAAGTGATGCTTCAGCAGAGTCCACAGGATTGTCTGGGACACTGCACATCCTTTTCATAACCTGTTTTCTTTGTTTCCTTCTGGGAGGAGGCTTCATGGTATCCAAAGCAGAACATCCAGATTCGGTTTTGTTCCATGTAGCATCAACCTTGTGAATTCTCAAATTTCCTCTTTCCACTACATGTTCAAAATGGACAGATATGTGTGTGTGTGTATGTACATATATATGTATGTATGTACATATATACCGTAGAAATAGTGGTAGATTTCAGGAGAAGCCCTCCTATACAACCATCTCTTACAATACTAGACAACACCATATCAACAGTAGAGACCTTCAAATTTCTAGGCTCTATCATATCTCAAGACCTAAATTGGACACCTAACATCAAAAATGTCATCAAAAAAGCACAACAAAGAAGTTTCTTTCTGCGCCAACTCAAAAAAAAAAGAAAGCTCAAACTGCCCAAGGAGCTGCTGATACAGTTCTACAGAGGAATTATTGAGTCTGTCATCTGCATCTCTATAACTGTCTGGTTTGGTTCTGCAACCCAACAGGACAGACACAGACTTCAACGGATAATTAGGACTGCAGAAAAAAAAACATTGTTACCAACCTGCCTTCCATTGAGGAGTGTATACTGCATGAGTCAAAAAGAGGGCTGGGAAAATATCTACGGACCCCTCACATCCTGGACATAAATTGTTTCAACTTCTACCCTCAAAATGATGCTATAGGGCACTGCACACCAGAACAATTAGACATAAGGACAGTTTTATCCGAATGCAATCACTCTGTTAAACAACTAATTCCCACAAACTGTCAACTTATTTACTAAGACTGTATTATCATTATTCCTCTCATCCTTCCTAGTACCTATCTCTTCCCACTTATCACTATAACCATGTTGCTTGTATCTTTATAATTTATATTGTTTTATTTCTTTCCTAGTATGACTTGATTGCTTATTAGTAATCTGTGACTATCACTAAGTGTTGCATCTTATGATTCTTGATGAATGTATTTTATTTTCCTTTATGTACACTGAGAACATATGCACCAAAGACAAATTCCTTCCATGTCCAATCAGACTTGGCCAACAAAGAATTCTATTCTATCCTATCCTATCCTATCCTATCCTATCCTATCCTATCCTATCCTATCCTATCCTATCCTATTCCATATGTATGGTGCAGGTATATATTCATGTATGTATATAGCATGTGTAGAAGTGTGTTACGTATGTGTTTGGGCAGATATATACTTTCTCTTAAGAGTCGGCAACAGAATTCATTTTTAATGTGGCCAGTGTGCTCACGGTAAAAAAAAAATGACCATAAAAGTTATCTTATCTCCTCTGTATGTAGCTCAGGATTGGCATGCGGGGTTGTAGAAATTCTCTAAGCTTGATTTTTCATTGGCAGACATTTCATTACCCATCCAAATAACCAGAGAATGTCATATCTTCACACAACACCTGACCCTTGTAAAAAATGAATTCTTACATTAAAAATGTACCTTTTCATTTCCGTGGTGCAATGTGCATGGAGGGTTAGTCAGAAAGCAATTGAGCTATTTGGATAGAAGATCAAGGCTTTTTTTTTTTTTTTTTGGAATTGGAAAAATAGAACGTTAGGCTGACATATTTGTTGGGACATCTCAATTTGTTTAAAATAATTGTTCCACGAGGCAACAGGCTTGTCGTCCATCTCTGGCAGCTGTTACAACAGGCAAAGGGAGAGGATGATCAAGCAGGGAGAAGAAGGAGCTCATTGTTTCTGGGCCATCTCAGCAGACGAAATGGATGTTAACAACAGAACAGTGATACAATCTGAGATGGCAAATGCATTTCTTCTCTTAATTCACTAGAGCAGCTGTTCCCATTCAGCAAATGTGATGATAAAATATAAGCCGTATGCTTCTGATGCAAGCTACTTATCTCAACAGAGCTTGCATGATGCTTTAATCTCATTTAAATACTGGTTTAGTAGAAAGCTCCCCTACATTTTTCTTAGAAAGTCCTAGAATTCAGCCCTAATATACACAGACTTTCTTATTTCGGAAGGGGACATTGGCATAAAGACGATGCCATAATCAGCAGCTCCTATATCTATAGCAAGCTCTCTCATCCATCTCACTGCCCCAGGAAGCAGTAGAGGAAGCAGTTAAGAATGGTTGCAAACCGCTAAGAATCGCTAAGACAGGCATTCCTAATCTGCGATATTGGAAGAGCAAGTAGGTAGTAATTTCCAGTTTAGTTTATATGCAGCACACAGATCAGAGCAAGCAGACATGCCACTCAGCTGAGCTGGCAAAAAATATAATTTGATGTTTATATCTTAAATATCAGCAAGCATAAAAATAAAATAGTTAACTGGCAAAAAGGGGGACAAATGTGGACAAAAACGGGGAGGTAGGTACAAAGAAGAGATGAACTCTGGGGTTCTTGGTGCTTTCCAAGGTTGGTGATCTTTTTTGCAGAACTTTCATTACCAAACTAGGTAATGCTATCAGTGCACAGCATACTGAACTGCAAATATTTTCTTCTAAGAGATGAACTACAGGAAGAATCTGCATTATTTACATTCACACACACCCCTTTATCAAAAGCCACAGAGTTTCCCATAAACACTGGAAACCATACTGTGGATAGTTAGCTTGGACTGTCCCAGACGGAATGGCTTTTGGATACTACAGCCTGAACTCTTTTATGCATCCTGTATAACATTACAGTAGTCCTTGATTTATAACCACTCATTTAGTTACTGTTTGAAATACAGCCCTCACACTAGTGTCTGTGGCAATATTCCCATGGTCACATGATCAAAATTTGGTCACCTGGCAAATGGCATGCGGGGTCCTGGCTTCATGTGATCATTCAGTTATGACCTTCCCAGATGGTTTAACAATTGCAGTGATTTGTTTTAACCACCAGGGCAAAAATGGTTTTAAAACTGAGTGTGACCCCCACCCTTAACAACCTTGTTTAGCAATAGAAATGTTGATCCCACTTTTGATTTTAAGTTGAGAACTTACAGAATAGAGATAGCAGACGGGATACCAAGTGTTCAGTCCTTGATTCTGTACCATGAAGGAATCAATTTGGTGGACGGGGATGATGAATCCAATGCTTTGATTGTTGTGCAATTAACTGGTTGGTTGCAGCTCTGCAGTGCTTCATTGCTTCCAATGTTCTGCTTCTCTGCATCAATATTCAGTCTTTTGACATGTTTTATTGTCTTAGGCTTTGGCCCAGCAACAATAAAAAGTTCTAGCAATACCACATTCCCTAACCAGTTGTCCTCAGCAAACCTCTGAGAAGTCATACCATGCTTTATATCCTGTTAATTCTTCTGTGGGGAAAAGAGAGCGGACAATATTTGGATGAGCCCCGAGGTCCTGTTGTATCCCTTTGAACTGCTTTTAGGACTGATGTTCTTGTCATGACCCTCTGCCACAGATATCTAAAGGGCAAATAGTTCAAGAAGGCACGCAGTTCTAATCCTGGTGGAATACTCGCATGGATTACGTTGGACAATCCTTTGTAGGTAGACAGGCAAATTATGTGCAGCAATTTCCTTTATGGGAAAAAGAATCAAGTATACTGGAAATCAAGATGCAGGTTTTGCTCAGCCATATCACCAGAGGAGGCTGTCAAAGTGTAAGTCACAAAAAGCTATTATCAAACCAGTGAAAACTGAAGAAAACTCCAAGCAAAGCAGGTTGTTTTTCACTGATGCACACCCTTATTTTTGAAACTGGAATATGTGTTTCCATGATGTTTATTCAAAGTGCCTGGGTTTGTTGTTGATTGAATTGGAAAGGCTGCCTGCCATGGCCTTTGTCTCCTAGCTCCTGTTTTTTCAGTCTGTGTCAGCCCTAGAAGATAGACCAGAGCAAGATACCAATTCCATAAGAAATCCACAACTATACTTTATTTCAAGGGTGTCAAACTCAATTTCGTTGAGGGCCGCATCAGGGCTGTAGTTGATCTCAGGGGGGTGGGGGGTGGCCGACTGGGTGGGTAAGGCCAGCTTGTCACCACTTACTGGGCGTGGCTGACTGGGTGGGCGTGGCCAGCTTGATACCACTCCCCAAACTGCTGACATGTTTCTTCTTTGCACTTGGAAGACCGGGCTGAAGCCACATTGGGTAGACCGGGCCAAAGTGACGTGGGCCGGCTCCTTATATTTTCTAGGACAGCCCTATGGTCCAGATCCAGCCCACGGTCCTTGAGTTTGACACCCCTCTTTTATTGAGATAGGCTACAATAACAGAACTTTCACTTTGTATTTTAGCGCAGCCTCACCCTACCCTGCTCCACAGTGAATGAGAGAGGAGCCAGCTTGAATCTCTTCCTGGCACTATCCTCTTTCTCAGGGCTTAAAGCATGTTTCTGCCATTCTTGTGAACACTCTGTTCAAACCTAACCGCATGTCTTAGAAAAAAAATATCAGAATAAGAAGGCTCAGGTCAGAATTGGTTGGATAAATGTACATCTGTCCTTGTTAATCTACTTAAACAAAAATTAAGTTCATCCTTTTCTTAGAGCTCGAAGCATTGTTAGAGACTCCGCACATCCACTTTATGATCTGTTTCTGTTGTTCTGGGAGGAGCTTTTCAAGTATTTCTAGCAGGACTACCAGATTCTGGAACAGCTTTGTTCCCTTATGGCATCCGTCTGGTAAACTTGTAAGATTCGCTTTTCTCTCCATGTACATGTATACATTTGAACTAGAATGTGTTGTTTCTCCATGTTATATGATATGTGGGTATGTAGATATATGCATATTTATTTTGTCGTGTTTATATAGTGTATATTAAGAGATGGTGACCTTTGAAGAGCTGTATGCAATGAAATTTCATTTTAACGTATGCCAATTACTGTACATTTAAAGTGACAATAAAGTTATTCTAAGTTCAGGGTTATAGAAAGCCCCCCCAAACCTTGGGCTGGCTTAATAAACATCTAATTTTGTTAACAGTAACACCATATTCGGTGCACCCAAATAGGTGCAGATATTTTAATATATAGTGCCATTACTATCCTTCTATCGCTTCCATTCTTATTAATAAATTTTCAGTTACGATATCCATCAACGCTCTCTTACATCTATAAATGCATATTTGCATTCTTTCTTAAAAGTTAAAGTACATCTTTTTTCCCCTTCGGCTCTGCATTAATGCATTGACAGCCAAGGCCATGAACTTTATGAGTCAGTGATCTTCCTGATTTTTCATTAAGTAAGTTATTAGGCTCCCACTTAGCAACACTCTCACTTCCTCTTACAACGATCAAATTTTGGTTTGAAGTTGTTATTTTAGGTTCTTCATCTCCAATTCCCATGAGATTCAATTTGAAGCCCTGCTACTCTAAGTCAAGATGACTATGCTAGACATTTTCTTTGCACTTGATAGACCGGGCTGAAGCCACATTGGGTAGACCGGGCCAAAGTGACGTGGGCCGGCTCCTTATATTTTCCAGGACAGTCCTATGGTCCAGATCCAGCCCACGGTCCTTGAGTTTGACACCCCTCCTTTACTGAGATAGCTACAATAACAGAACTTTCATTTTGTATTTTAGCACAGCCTCGCCCTGCCCTGCTCCACAGTGAATGAGAAAGGAGCCAGCTTGAATCTCTTCCTGATACTGTCCTCTTTCTCAGGGCTTAAAGCATGTTTCTGCCATTCTTGTGAACACTCTGTTCAAACCTAACCGCATGTCTTGGAAAAAAAATATCAGAATGAGAAGGCACCAGTAGCCTCAGGTCAGGATTGGTTGGATAAATGTACATCTGTCCTTGTTAATCTACTTAAACAAAAATTAAGTTCATCCTTTTCTTAGAGCTCGAAGCATTGTTAGAGACCCCGCACATCCACTTTATGGTCTGCTTCTGTTGTTCTGGGAGGAGGTTTTCAAGTATTTCTAGCAGGACTACCAGATTCTGGAACAGCTTTGTTCCCTTATGGCATCCGTCTGGTAAACTTGTAAGATTCGCTTTTCTCTCCATGTACATGTATACATCTGAACTAGACTGTGTTGTTTCTCCATGTCATATAACATATGTGGGTGTGTAGATATATACATATTTATTTTGTCGTGTTTATGTAGTGTATATTAAGAGATGGTGACCTTTGAGAGCTGTATGCAATGAAATTTCATTTTAACATATGCCGATTACTGTACATTTAAAGTGACAATAAAGTTATTCTAAGTTCAGGGTTACAGAAAGCCCCCCCAAACCTTGGGCTGGCTTAATAAACATCTAATTTTGTTAACAATAACACCACATTCAATGCACCCAAATAGGTGCAGATATTTTAATATATAGTGCCATTACTATCCTTCTATCGCTTCCATTCTTATTAATAAATTTTCAGTTACGATATCCATCAACGCTCTCTTACATCTATAAATGCATATTTGCATTCTTTCTTAAAAGTTAAAGTGCATCTTTTTCCCCCTTCGGCTCTGCATTAATGCATTGACAGCCAAGGCCATGAACTTTATGAGTCAGTGATCTTCCTGATTTTTCATTAAGTAAGTTATTAGGCTCCCACTTAGCAACACTCTCACTTCCTCTTACAACGATCAAATTTTGGTTTGAAGTTGTTATTTTACTTTATCTCTAATCCCCATGAGATTTGAATTTGAAGCCCTGCTACTCTAAGTCAAGATGCTTATGCTAGACATTTTCTTTGCAGTCCTTCTCCTGTCAAGACGTATTAAAAGCTGATGATGGAGCAAGAACTCAAATCTTTTCACGAATTCTGCTTTCCACCCTTTCTTTTTTGCCCATAAACTGGAAGGATGGGTGAAAGCTTGAGTTCCCCAAATTTTGAATTTCCATCCTCAATTTTCAAAGCCCAGGAAGATATGGATGTAATGGCTCTTGAAAATATTGTGATTAGGAAGAAATAATACTTAGTAAACTTGATGAGGAAATGAAATAAACTTGACCAGTTTTTGAAGTTTTGCTTTTACATTTTTAATAAGTACTTGTGGCAAACAGCACATTTCACCAGTCAATGATTCTGGTTAGTACATGTTCATATCTTTTTTGAGAGCAGGCGCTCATATTGTTAAGTAAAGACATCTGAAGCTTAAGATGGGAAACGAAGTCAGATCATCTTCATGATAACTCAATGAGTAGTTCAGGTTGGGAAGTCAGACCTAGGTTTATAATTATACAGAGCTGATCAGATTGGTTCAAGGTTTCATTGAGTATTGTGAACTGCAGAGTGCATTCTTTCCATTCCAAATGCAGCTCCCAAAGAGATCAACAGTGATTCCTTCAGCCATGAGCTGCCACAGTAGATCCCAAATTAAAAAGTCTTGACTTTATTGCTTGTGTCAACAACATCTTCCACTATGTTATTGTAGATTTCATTGCCAATTGAAAATAAAAATAACTCATAGGTTAAGCTGGCCCAGAGTGAAGCCAATAGCAAGATGACCATCTTCTTCTCTTTATTGTTGATAGAAGCCAGTCGGTCTGCTAATTAAATCTTATTTAATCCCAGCAAAACCTAAGAGCAGCTGGCTGGCTCAAAGGACTCATCCATCAGCACCTGCTGTCTATGGCAGCCTTGTCATTTGGACAGCACAGACTAAAGAAAATCTGGAGGTAGCAGATCTGAAATTTTCTCCCAAATTTGTGGAGAGGAAAAGGTTGGCTGGAAGCTTTCTTTGAATTTCTCCAGGGGAAGGACATTTCTCCAACTGTTTCTCAAGGGTGACATTCTAGCTCTACAATAGCCCACCAAGATTGCAAGATGTCTCCAATAGAAAACAAACTTGGCTGGTTGGTCCTTTGTAATCTTTCCATTGCTGAAGTTCTCAATCACCCAGTTAAGAAGCCTGGAGCTATCCTCTCTATCTGAAAAGCAAAGAAGGGATATGCATAAGCATTCCTTCAAAAACAAGACATGAAATTGACTAAGTGCCATCAAGTTGTTGTAGACTCCTATTGATAGTTTTCTCAATGACAGCCAGATATGACACATAAAAATACAATATCTTCTAGGAAGAACCCAAGGAAATATTACATCTAACTTAATTGTTATACACCAAACATCAGAGATGGAATGCTTTCCACCTGCTATACACAACATTTTTTTTCTGTTTTATATTTTCTGTTTTTCTAAAGCAAGGGTCTTCAAACTTGATAGCTTTAAGACTTGTGGACTTTAACTCCCAGAATTCCTCCTCCAGTCATCTTAGCTCAGGAATTCTGGGAGTTGAAGTCCACAAGTCTTAAACTTGCCAAGTTTGAAGACCCTTGTTCTAAAGCCTTTCTAGATGTCCATATTTTTCTTTTGAAAAAAAAAATCCCAGAGGAGGAGCTATTTCGTGATCTTTTCTGATAGAATTCAATGAAAGTGGAAAAAGCTGGTGAAAACCAAGAGAGAACTTTTCAGTGAAAACGAGGGCTCTTTGACAACTGAGGTAACTAAGTAAGGGTTGCACTACCAACACTGTACCAATTTCAGAAATAAAATTTCTTTCATTACACTGAAAACTAGTGAACAGGTTTTTCTCTAAATCAAGGAATACATACGTTTCTAGAAAAAACGAGTAAGGTGTAACTTGTTCAACTAGCTGTAACCTTGCACACCTGATTCATTTCTTAGAGTTGTCATCACACATACACATGAAAACTTCCTAAGAATGGTAAGACATAATAGCCTTGTGGAAAAGGTATGAAGGCTGACTGGTTTACCCATTGGTATATTTTAATACTAAGTTTAGTACCTAATAAAGGTTATATATTGGCATTCACATTCTATGATAGTAATTTCCCATTACTCATTTCTCACATCTATATATGGTTGATGAATTTTATCTGTTACAAATTCTATTTCTCACAGCTTAATATTTTTTTCTTTCTTTCTGGGAGTCTGATCTATATCAATTTTGGGGGTTCCCACATGAGTTTCAGATATGTTGGATGGTAATGTCTCCATTTCCTGTGTTTCTTTTATTGCCATAGTAACTTTTATTTTGAATGGCATGGTCTTCTCAAAAGGTCCCACCTAAAAAGAAAGACAAGGTATTTATGGACAGTATGAAACCAACCAAGAAAAAATTTCCTCATTTATGCAGGTAACTAGAGAATACTGAGCTAAAAGAACCACTTCTACAAACTGGTACTGTGCATATGCCTCAAGATTTGGCAAGCCTCAAAGGCTCTGAAAACATGTGGTTTTAGAGCAGGGGTATCAAATTTGATTTCACTGAAGGCCGCCTCAGGGTTGTGTTTGACTTTGGGGGGGTTGTGGTGTGGGGCCAGGGTGGGCGTGGCCAGCTCAACATCACTCGTGTTGGGGGAGCCTGTGGTGGCCAGAACACTCAGCCAGCAAAAATGGGCTCCCAATCTCTGTTTTCGGCTGCAATGGCCTCTTGTAACTTTCTGCCAGTGAAAACACAGCTTGGGAGGGCTGTGCACGGCCCTCCCAAGCTCCGTTTTCATTGGCAGAGGCACCATGGGCTAGTCCTTCACTGTTTCCAGGGTGGCCACACATGCCAGATCTAAGCACCCAGTGGGCTGGATGCAGCCCATGGGCCTTGAGTTTGACACCCCTGTTTTAGAGCATCTCTTACAAAGTTAGATTTAAACATTTATACATGGGATAATGCAAAATTATCCCTAAGGATTTATGCAGATATTGCCTATTCGTTTTTATGTATATTCACATCTCCATATACTTTGAAGTTACCTCTTAAAAATAGGAGTAGAAAACACAGCTGAAAAAAAACTTTGTGGATCAGGCCAAATCTGATAGATCACACATATCACATGTGTTGTGCAGGCTCAGTGTGTGCTACAGATTTATTTAAACACATTACAATATTGACATTACTGTACTTTTAAAACAGAAAGGCCTACGTGTTTTTTTGTAACAGAAGATCATTTACTTGTGAGAGCATCTCCATCAGCCTTGTATCTGCGATTGAGTAAGAATGATAATTATCAGCTTTGAAACTCCAAAATTTATGTAAGCTAGTTGATTAAATTTTAAGTAAATCATGGGGCATAGGGGACTTCCAGAACAATATGGAATTGAACCCTGTATCATTTAAACCTTTACTGTGACTTAAATATAAATGCAGTAATTATGAGAAGAAGAAACTTCCCTTACTTTTAATTTGTTTTTCTTCAGAATACCTTGGCCAAGGCTTTATATGACAACAAAGCTGAGTGTCCAGATGAGCTGGCTTTTCGCAAAGGAGACATCCTTATAGTTGTTGAACAGAATCTCCTTGGGAGTGAAGGTTGGTGGAAATGTTCACTTCATGGGAAGCAGGGCTTGGCACCAGCCAATCGCCTCCAGCTTCTTACTTCATCACAGGTTCCTTCCGTTGAGCAAGATTTTCAAGGACTGCCAACCGACCCTTGGACTACCTACCAGGTTCCTTCAGTACATGGAACCTCTGTGCCATTATCTGTCTATGAAAAAATGGATGGTTGGATTAATCCACCGTCATCTTCATCTTCTACTTCATTATTGTCAACACAAGAAGAGTACCAAGGACCAGCTCTGGCTGCCAAGGTGTTCAGTGAAAAGACTGAGACTTCATCAAATCTGGTAAAGGTGCATGCTAACTGTCAAATGTAAAATGTAATAAAAGTAGGAGGAAATAGATTAAATCTTCCTTTTCCATTAACTATCCAGCTGTTTCCCATTAGTTTATAAGAATACACAAAGACATAGCTTGAATTAAAAATATTGAATTTTAACTGTCATTGCCCATGAAGTTTGGAGGGCTAAGAAGTTGTGCTCCCACATATCCACAGGACACCAATTTGAAGAAGGCTATGTTAGATAGATAAACAATCTACTTATATACAGAAATTGCAGTTCACTGATAGACTACTTCATAATTTCCAATGGATCATTGATTTTTTTTTGAGCTACTTTACAGAAAATTGGTGGGTTTTTTCAAAAATTAATGATAGTTGAATCAATTGTAGAAATTAATAAAATGTTGCATGAATAAAGTTAGATAGAATGGAAAATAAAAACAAAATTATTAATATAAATTTAATATACATTTAAATATAAATTTAGCTGGTTAAAGTTAGTATAAATAGAATACAATCAGTTTCTGTGTTACATCAGTAATATTTGCTTTAGTATTCAGTAAAAATTATAGTCAATAAGTTTGGAACGCCCTTGAAAACCTGGAACTCTTCAAATTTTGTTTGGACTAGTTTTTCCCAAATTCCTAGTCGGTAAGGCTGACATACTACGGTAGTTGTCTGGGTGCCAGGTGCAAATAGCCAGCCCCACAAATGTAGGGTTCAAACTAGCTACTTTATTATTATCTGCCTATAATAGAGAAATCTTCACAGACTGGCAGCTTTCACCTGAGAAAGACTAGATAAGGCTCCAATGCATGAGGGTATGTGTCAGTGTGTGCGTGTGCCAGACCTTACTTCTTGTGTTTACATCATGAATCCAAATTAATTGTCTGCTTGAACCCTCCTCCCAACTGGGGTAGGCTCAATCTAGAGGGAGAAGCCAAACTGGGGACAATTGGTTTACAATAATAACAATTCTTGCAATAATTTATAATAACAAAGGAAGCACCTCACATATTAGATAGTATCTTTGTGAAATTCAAATCAAGGGAGCCCAATATTTAATATCTACATTCAGAAATTGGAGTACCCTCTGCTATGAGTTCTTGGGGAGTTTTAAAAAAAGCACAGAATTATGTAAACCAATTTCTTCCAGATGTTTTGGAATATAATTTCCATAAACTCCATATACTTTTTGGGCAATATAATGATATGAGAGTTGCAATGAAAAATTACTTAAGAACACCAGGAAACACCAAACCAAGAACAAAAGAAATGCCCTAACAATTTTTAATTTTTTTTATTTATTATGGTGGTTATTCTTTGGTGAGATTCACAGCCTTTGGGGCTGGTTGGTAGCTCAACAGCTTGAGTCCTAATTAAGGACCTAGGAACTGTTAAGGTAGCGCTGGAGGATATAAGCTTATATATAATAATTAATTTATTATTGTAGTTATTATTGTTGTTATTATTATTATTAGTAGTAGTAGTAGTAGTAGTAGTAGTAGTAGTAGTAGTAGCAGTAGTAGTATACCACCCATCTTGTAATCAGGTACCCTCGAGTGACAATGTCATCAGCCTGGCTTTCAAGTATTCTTTGAATCGCTATTGGAAGTAGAATGGCAGGCTAGGTGGCCTTTTGGGGCTGATCTGATAAGTCCATAATCTTAAGCACTTGACAAGGCTGATAAAGTATGGTAATTATAACTAGCTTTATCAGTTCTGTGAGAGAAGTTGTTTTTTAAAAAAAAACAACCACCAAGCTTTCAATGTTAATTCTGTGAACATAAAAGTTTTTTCAGGCTACATCTGGCTTATGACTGCAGTTGTTTCCACAGAGAACAAATGTCCTGTGGTAATTCTTCACCACAACACATATGCTTAAATAACACATGTGGTGAAATGCCTGGCTCGTGCAGGAACAGAAATAGAGCAGTGGGCTAGAATCACAGAGTCAGCTGTAGTAGCATCAGCTGTTGCTGACAACCAACCAGACTGCTATCCATCTCTTTTAGAGTCTAAAATGACATTTGGCATATGCCTCAATCCTTAGTGTTTCTTCTTTGATTTTTTTTTACTAAGCAGCAGATAATTCACAACACAGTGCTCAAAAAACCCATGCACTTCTTTATAATTTAACCACTAAACACCTGTAAAATTAACATCTGTACATCTAATCTGTTCTTCAGATCCTTGCATGAAATGTTTGATATCTTCTTTGCATCTGTTTTTATATGCGATGAAAGAAATGCAAGTGCTAGTGTGTATTGTAAACTTTGCATGTGTTTAAATCAGATTTCTTAGCCCAATCAAAATTTTAAGAGGAGTATCTGAGAATTATTCAAAATCTAGCTTTGAAGAGTCACTAGTATTTAATACCAAAGTCGTACACTCATTAGAGTACTAGAATAGGTTCAAGGAGATCTTGGTTTAAACCTCTCTGTTCATTCATGAAATGAATGATAGGCTAGTCTAGACCAAGGTTCTTTCCTCGGTGTTGCAATTTTTATATCATTTTTCTTGTCACTGCCCCTCCCATCTTCATCATGATAGGTTTTTTTTGGCTGATTATTGTGGTTTTCCTGCATTACTGAATTATATAGATATTGTTATCCTCAAACAACAGTACGTTTCAGAACTTCAATATCTCCCCACATTCAATTTTAATTTGGAATGGGGCAGAAGGAAGAGCACACTAAAAATCAAGAAATTTGTATTTCTCCTTCCTTTCCTTTTTTTGTAATTAAAAAAGATTGGTAAAGTGACTAAAGATTCATTTTAATGAGTATCTACTTCTGTTACTTGCCCCAGCTCCTGCCCATCTAGCAGTTCGAAAGCATGCAAATTGCAAGTAGATAAATAGGTACCATTTCGGTAGGAAGGTAACAGTGTTCCATGTGCCTCGGCATATAGTCACGCTGGCCACATGTCCACCAGTGGTGGGATTCAAACAATTGACTACTGGTTTTGTGGGCATAGCTTGGTGGGTGTGGTGTGATTTGGTGGGCGTGGC
Organism: Pseudonaja textilis; assembly: GCF_049901715.1. NCBI lineage: Eukaryota > Metazoa > Chordata > Lepidosauria > Squamata > Elapidae > Pseudonaja > Pseudonaja textilis. The sequence continues at coordinate 16,917,379 of NC_141992.1, read as the reverse complement.
TTGGTAGGCGTGGCAGGGGAAGAATATTGCAAAATCTCCAATCCCTCCCCACTCCTGGGGGAAGGTTACTGCAAAATCCCATTCCCTCCCCACCCCACTAACCTGCTTTCCAGCTCCGTTCTCCTGTGTAGGGCAATAAAAGAAGACTCAGCCAATCAGTTGGGACTTGGGAGGCAGAGAATTGATGGAGGTGGGGCCAGTCAGAGGTGGTATTTGCCAGTTCTCCAAACTACTCAAAATTTCTGCTACCAGTTCTCCAGAACTGGTCAGAACCTGCTGAATACCACCTCTGATGTCCATAGAAAATGTCTTTGGACCATGCTAGATCCTGCAAATAAAAATAGCACCGCACCCTAGAGTTGGAAACGACTGCCCACGGAATACATTTACTTTTACCTTTACTCAATTGGGAATTGTGTCTTTTTCATTGTAAAACCTGCACTTCTACAGTTACACGAGTAAGCATGGATCTACTGTACTTTGAACATGGAAGATGGCTATGAGTGGTTATTTATGTCACTTAGTTAAAGAAATGCCTTTTTCTCTATGAATGTCTACCCTACTAAAGGTCATTTAAGAAATCTGGTGTACAGGTAGACCTCAACTTACAATAGTTCCTTTAGTGACCATTCAAAATTACAGTGGTATTGGAAAGCTGCACTTTATGATCGTCTTCCACAGTTATGACCATTGCAGCATCCCCATGGTCACATGACCAAAATCCAGATGCTTAGCAACTGATTCATATTTATGTCTGTTGCAGCATCCTGAGGTCATATGATCCCCTTTTGCGACCTTCTGTTAAGCCAAGTCAATGGGGGAAGCCACATTCACTTAACATTTTATTTTTTATTTATTTTATGTATTTTATTTGTCAAGCAAATATTAAATAACAGGTATAAGTATGAACATGGTTATGAATACATGAAATGGATACGAATAAAATGAAACAATAGGACAGGGATGGTAGGCACTTGGGTGAGCTTATGGTTAACCTCTTAGGAAAGGGTTGAGGTCAATAGTAGACAGTCTAAGGTTAAAGTTTTTGGGGTTTGGGGAAGAAACTAGAGTCAGGTAGAGTATTCCAGACAATGACCACTCTGTTGCTGAAGTCATATTTCCTTCAATCAAGTTTGGTGTGGTTTACCTTGAATTTGTATCTGTGTGCTCTTGTATTATTGTGGTTGAAGCTGAAGTAGTCATTGACAGGTAGGACATTGCAGTAGACAATTTTATGTAATACACTTAGATTGGACTGAAGGCATCATAGTTCTAGGTTGTCGAGGTCTAAAATTTCAAGTCTGGTGGCATCAGATATTCTGCTATGAGTAGAGGAGTGGAGAACTCTTCTCATGAAATATTTCTGGACTTTCTCGACTGTATTAATATCCGATATGTAATGCAGGTTCCAGACTGATGAGCTGTATTCAAGTATTGGTCTAGCAAATATTTTGTATGCTGTAGTTAGTAATGCCATATTACCGGAGAAAAAGGTATGCAGGATTAGGTTAATAACTCTTAATGCCTTTTGGCTATGTAGTTACAGTGGGTTCTAGCACTTAGATCATTAAACACACACACACACACGCACACAGACACACTATATACATACATACATATGTGTGTGTGTGTGTGTGTGTTACTAACTGAACAACTGCATTGATTCACTTGATATCTGTGGCAAGAAAGTTCACAAAATGGGGCAAAGCTCACTTAATAATTATCCCACTTAGCAACAGAAATTCTGGGCTGAATTGTGGTCAAAAGTTAATAAAAATGATCCATTAGCCACCCTTTTAAAATACTCCAACGCATCATTTTATAGAGACTTTAATTGTTGATCATTTGAATTTTAACAAAGTTTAAATTGATTTTATGTTTTTGCTCTAAACAGCTAGCAAACTTGAGCCATCAATAACAAACCTAATTGTAAAACAAATCTCAGGTTTATCTAGTTTCCTTGACTGATCAGAAAAAATGAAGCAGCATAAATTATTGGTACTTTTTCACTAGATTGAATTCTCTAATTTGAGCACTATTCAATAATCACAAAGGATTTTTTGCTTCCTTTGTGTGTCCTTAGTTTTATCCACCAGCAATTAATAGGTTAGTTAAAAAATTAACAGCAATTTCATGAGCAAACAACACATATTTTTCAAGGTTAATAGCTGTCCGTAGGAGAAACAACTTTTTACTAACTGGTTAACAAATACTGATCCAGCATCACTTGAATGAACAACATTTCATAATATGTCCAGAGGTAATATTGGTGTCATTTTGATTTCATAATTTCCCCCTTCTTCTCCCAAGCACCTCTTCACTCTTCCAAGAGCTGCATGGGCATCAGCTCTGGAGAAAAGAAATGACGTCTACGACATTCCAACATCCCAGCATTCTGGATCCCTCCTGACTCAGGTGAGCATGATGGTGGACGTGGCAAGCGGATGGTTGATTGGCAAGGTTGTATTAAAGTCACTTATCAGAAAAGAAAATGGAGGAAATCTGAAAAATTGGGTAGGTTTCGATTTATATTTATTCTATAACTGGATGGCAATCTTTTTTGAGCTCAGCGTGTTAAAATTTGGAAAATTCCTAACTTGACTCTGCTGGCATGTTGGCATCTCCCCCCCCCACCCCACACAGACAGACAGACACATATTCTCTCTCTCTCTCTCTCTCTCTCTCTCACACACACACACACACACACAGACAGAGAGACAGACAGACACACACTCACACATAGAGAGACACATTTCTCTCTCTCTCTCTCACACACACACACAAAACAAAAAAAAACCACCCAATTCTCTATCTGTCCCCCCTATCTAGGCTATCCTGAACAGTGGCACTTGGCAACATTGCTAAGGCTGAGCCTGAAGTAGAGGCCCCAGGTTTTCACTTCAGCCCTAGTTTTATTCATCTTCTTTTAATGACCCCCATAATCCCTTGCAAGATTATGAAGTCTGGGCAGCTGAATGGAGCTGAGTGTTTACTGGCTGGATGCCCTTCCTGTCGCCAATGTGGACTTTTTTTCAGCAGATATATTCTCATGAGCTGCACCTGTAGGCAACTGCACCACTTCAGCCCTACCATTATTACTGCCACTATAAAGGCTGCCTTACACCATCCTCACTGGCTCAAGGTTTACTCATCCTTCCATCCTTCTGAGGTCGATAAAATGAGGACCCAGATTTTGGGGAGAAATATGCTTTGTAAACCAATTAGAGAGGGCTGTATCAAGAGTTTCCTATTTCCATTTATTGAGTTGTTTTATTAGTTTAGCATACAGACCTGAGAGCCTTCCATTCAATTTAGACACAGTTTAAGTGTTAAGCTTCTTCATTCTAATGACACAGGGATTCTTCTCTAGCTATGCCATGTTGAACATCTGGAAAACTTCACATCAAGAGCCTTTTGGGAGCCATATGCTGACTCTATAAACTGCTCAGAAAGTGCTGTAAAGCACTACAGAGCGGTATATAAGTCTAAGTGCTATTGCTATTCCCCAAGGTGTGCGAGCCTGTTCCTTGCTTACTTCTTTAGTCTGAACTATTGTTTTGCTCAATATTGCTGAAACTCTTAGATGAGAATCATGAAATCAAATCTTACTGTGTAATTGTTTCCTGGGTTGTCTGTAGGTTGCTACCTCAACCCTATTTTTACTGGAATATGTCCTTTCTAAATTGTGTAAGCATATCTAGCACCGTTCCCTAGCAAGTACAAGGAAATGACGCTACAGGATTCAACAGACTGCTGCCTTTATGACAATTTACAGACTCCTGCCTCTCCACAATAGCTGATACATATTATGGACAAGTAGCCTGATCAATTCATCAATCAGAATAGAACTGGAAGAGACATTGGGGGTCTTCTAGTCTGGGGTGTCAAACTGGCGGCCCACGGGCCGGATGCATCATGCATAGGTCACACCCACCATAGCTCTGTGAAGGGGAAATGTTGCAAAATGTCACATGACGGCAATGTGATGCGAAGAGTTTCACACCTCTATTCTAGTCCAACCCCCTGTTCAAGCAGGAGACCCTGGGCTATATCATTTCAGTTAGGTGGCTCTCCAGGCATTTCTTAAAAACCTCCAGTGATGAAGTACCCACAACTTCGGAAGGCAAGCTGTTCCACTGGTTATTTACCTCACTTTTAGGAAGTTTCTCCTTAATTCCAGGTTGCTTCTCTCCTTGATTTAGTTTCCATCCATTATTTCTTCTCTTGCCTTCTGATGCTTTGGAAAATAAGTTGAGCCCCTTTTCTTTGTGGCAACCCCTTCAGTACCGGAATTATGCTATCATGTCACCCTCTAGTCATTCTTTTCTCTAGACTGGCCATACCCAATTCCTGGAACCGTTTTTCTATGTTTTGATCATGGATACCTATTCATGACAACCTGTGATATCTTTGGTGCTGTAACATACCCCGTTTCTCTGAAAATACAACCTACCCCAAAAGTAAGTCCTAGCTTGATTTTTACATGTGTGCCCTACCCCCCCAAAATAAGCATTAATTAAGACCTCACCCACTCCAGAGTGCACAGGTAAAAATTAAGCTAGGGTGGGGATGAGAGGTAGATCTACCCTATTACTTATCTTTGGATAGTTGCAGCTGGCAAGGCTTTCTCCCCCCCCCAAGTGTTGTTATTTTTCTACACATCTCTTCACGTGAGCAACGTAATTCCAGATTACAATATTTATACATAGTCATAGTTACACTTTCAACTTTCTTAATTAATATCATGTAAGCTGGCAAGGCTTTCCTGAATGCCTCTGTATCTGATAACAAAGGTCCAGATCGATTTGGAGCTCTGTTATCGGCTGCAGAGGCCTTCAGGAAAGCCGTGCTGGCTGCAGAGAAGTTCCTGAAAGCCTCTGACAGCGAAAAGGAGGCTAGGGGCGATGTGGAGCTCTGTTATCGGCTGCAGAGGCCTTCAGGAAAGCCGTGCCGGCTGCAGAGAAGTTCCTGAAAACCTCTGACAGCGAATGGAGGCTGAGGGCGATGTGCACAAGTGAGGTTATTTAGTGGATGACATCCGCCGAAAATAAGAGCTGGTGCCTTTTTTCCTGTCAAAAAAAAAAAGACAGGGTCTTATTTCAGGGAAGCACGTGTTAACATGTTACATTTCAGCTAATTTTGGACAAGCTTCTTAAAGTTGTATATTTTGATTTTAGAGTTTGAACACTTTACTTACAAAATCTGTTTGGATCTAAATCTTCAAGTTTTTTTTTTAAAGATATTCTGCCATCTAGTGCCCATATCCTTTCAGTGCACTGTGACAGAGCTCCTTTTATCTTTAAGTAGCCTTCTCCAGCCTATATTATGGATGGAGATGACACAGGTACAGTTCATGTATCTGGAAGGGACAAAGTTAGAGAAGACGGTCATATACTAACGAGCCATGCAAGCCTCAGGGCTCTTTTCTTAAGATGTGCTTAGACCTCTATTTAGCTTTTATCCGGGTATTTTTTGTATGTTCGCACATTTATGTTTAGTTCCAAAAGGATGAACATTGAGGAACTTGAAACGTGCCAGTCCATAACTGGACATGCATATCTGAATTAAGAGTCTTTGGTACACATTCTTTAAGTTAGGAATGGGAAAACTTTTAATCTCCTAAAGATTAAATACGTTATTTTCCTGAAATATACTGTAGTAAGAGCTGGATTTTACTTAACTTTAGAACAAAGATGCTTCACATGATGCTTTTCACACAATTCCAAAGTTGCTCACTAAACTACAAAACCCACCACTCACCCACCATGGAATGTGAAGTACAGTATAACAAGATTATTGAGACAATTCGCCACCTGCCAATCTTGCAGGCTAATATTTCACTGTGTTGTTTATTTCTGATTCCAAATTTTAAGTAAACACTAAACTAAATCTTCGTTTAACCTTCTAAGCTACAGTTTAGCAGACCCTAATAAGCTATTTCCAGGCTTAAGTGGTATCTAGGGCAGTAGCCCCTGGTTAGTCCCTCTATGCCAGCCTTTCTGCTCTGACTGTATTTGATGACAGTGGTTTACATTTTAGGTTTCCATAGTGACCCAAAGCAATATAGTTAAGTGAAATAGAAATAAATTAATGCCACAATTATTAGCCCCTACTTGAGTTCTAACCTCCCCAATTGTCCTATGTTACTACCTGGTGAATGTCAACTTCATACTTTGATTGCTAAATCCTGTTCCAACTTAACTTGCTTGGAAAAGTCCCACATAGGATCATCTTTCATCACTTGATGCTTTCAACTCTGGTTAGATCTGATAGATGTGCAAACTCACCCATCAGGAAGAGGTCAGGCTGGAGAAAACTCTTGTAGGTGATGTAGCTATCCATGCTCTCGTTCCTTTGGCCCAGCATTCATCTAAGAATGCCAATGAGAGCTAATTCAAAGAAACTTTTGTTTATCAGCTAAAGGGAACATATAAATAAATGGCTAGTGGTAACATATTTTTTTAACGTATTTTTTTTTGAACTCTTTCATTAGGACCCTGCCACTCCACTGTCTTCTAGAAAGGACTCCAGAACATTTCCTTTCATGGAATGGTGTCCAGAAAAGGTGCAGCAACTTTACGATATCCCATCAAACCCTGAAAAGCCAAGATCTTGCCCATGGCAAGACTCTGCAGTGGAAGATGTAAGTTGGATCATATTTAAATAAACATGTTGTTCTGAATCATAGAGATATGTAAAGCTCTGTTAATTGTTCAAGTGGCATATTGTGGCATCTATGGGGAACTTAGATCTATATAGTAATTGTAGCTCTTCAAATTCTGAAGGGGTAGAGTTTGGAGTACGGGCAAGAAGTTAAAATCTGAATTGCAACACTCTGGGGTGTAAGCTTGGATTTATATCAAGTCTGGGAAATCCAAACATTTCCTAGTGCCAGTTGATCACAGCATCAACTGTGGTTGTAGAAGTGAAGTGTAACATCAATAACACAAAAGATAAAAAAAACCGTTTTTCTCAAAACAAAACTTGAAGTCTCTTCTCATCTTAAAGACAAGCAAACAGATGGTGGCATATGGACTTTCTTTGGACTTTGGGCTCTTCCAGGAAGTGATGCAGATTTGATTAACTTAACTCCGCACTGATCATATAAACACACAACTCAGTGTTTAACATCCTACAATTCTCTTCCCTATGAAATCTTCAACAAGGAACGTTTGTTTCCTGCAAGAGTGAAAATCTTAAATTCCATTGAGATTTGTGATGCCATCTAAGGGAATACTTGAACAAGCAATCTAATCCTGTAATGCCTGAGTAACAAAAAGCAACCATTCCAGAATAGGGCAATCTGAATGCAATGGAGTAATGTTTTCATGCTATGTAGAAACAATCCACTGTAGTTACTTTTTAGGATGGGTATGTTTAGGTGCAAAACTGAGAGGTCAAGAGCAGGAAGCATTTACTTGCCAATAACTCAGCAATGATTGGTTGGCACTTTTCTATTCTTAGCTGTTGACCAGGAACTACAAGATATACCTATTAGTTCTCCGTGAGCAGGATGGACCTGGAAGAAGTCAAAATCCTGACCATACTTTTAAGTGAAATAATGGGATATAGGTTACAGAAACTTTGGCAGTCAAGAATTCTCTCTTGAGTTCAAATCCATCACATAGAGGTTGGTACAGGGAGATCCTCCACACAATGAACAAAGAGGGAGAATACTACTACTAATTGCTCCAATTTAGGATTACAGGAACTCCTCGGCTTACAACAATTCATTTAGTGACCATTCGAAGTTACAACAGCATTGAAAAAAAGTGATGTATGACTATTTTTTACACTTAGGACCATTGCATTATCTGTATGTCACATGATCAAAATTCAGTCACTTGGGCACTGACTCGTATTTCTGATGGTTGCAGTGTCCCAGAGTCATGTAATCAACTTTTGTGACCTTCTAATGAGTGAAGTCGATGGGGAAGCCAGATTCCCTTAACAATTGTGTTACTAACTTAAAAACTGCAGTGGTTCACTTAACAACTGGGGCAAGAGATGTCATAAAATGGGGCAAATTCACTTAACAAATGGCTTACTTAGCAACATAAATTTGGGATTCAATTGTGGCCATAAGTCGAGGGCTATCTATACTTGAGGTATTATACATTTCTTATGTGTCGGTTTATTATTAGTGTGCCATTTTTTTATTCTACAATATATGTGAATATAAATATTACAGAAGAAGAGAACAGAAACGAAGTAGTAATAGTAATCTATTGTTCTTTGTTCTCCTCTCCAGGTATATGTCATCCCAACACCATCAACTAAACCCATTCCTAATTCTGCAGAAAAGCATTACAAAACGTTACCAAATCTTTGGAAATCAGAATGGATCTACGATGTACCTGTGGCACAAGATAAAGCCAAATTAATACAAACTTCTCAGAATCATGCCCCACAGAGTCATGCACTTTATGATATACCACAAAGCAGGTTCAATTCTGATACCCCACAAATATCTGCAATAAATAATAAAGGGAAATCAGTAGATCCAAAATCATATAATATCCCACCTATACATAGGAAATTAACTTGCCCGGAGCTTCCTCTTTATGATGTACCATCCACCCGCGATACATTTGTGCACCGTCCAGCAAGCAACTATGATGTTCCTTCCAATGTTTTGTCTACCAAGATTGAAAAGGAGAGCCAGAAATTGACTCATTATGACATTCCAAAAGGAATACCTGTTGCTTTGGCACAACAGAAAGAACATAATTATAATATGGGAGAGAACCCATACATTATCCCTCTGCCATCATCCACAGAATGCAATGTGGACCAAGATAGACTGTCTGTTTCAAGTGAAAATAGCAGGACCAGCACCATATCCACACTGTCAAGTTCTTCTACTGAGTCCTTTTCATCTTCAATTTCATCAACATTTTCAGAAGAACTCATAAAAGAGACAACTATGGAGCTTGAGTTGGCTATAGACACCCTGACTAAACTGCAGCATGGCGTATCCAGTTCCATTGCAAGTCTAATGATTTTTGTGAGCAGTAAGTGGAGATACCCAGAATATTTAGAAGGAAACATTGAGGAAATCCACCGAGCAATCGATCACATAAAGGTCTCTTTGGGGGAGTTTTTGAAATTTGCTCAAACAATTGAAAGAAATGCAGTTTTGGGATCCGACAGTAAACTTCAGGCAAGAATTAAAAAACAGCTGAATGTTCTCTCAGATTCCTTTCAGATTCTGGTACAAACCAGAGACGCCTTAAACAAATGCAAGTGGTCACTTGAGATTCTAGCTATTAAGAAACCTCAGAATAACCCAGATGATCTGGATCAGTTTGTTATGGTGGCTCGTACCATTCCTGATGACATTAAGAGATTTTCATCTATTATTATAGCTAACGGGAAGCTGCTTTTCAAAAGGAGCTGCAAAGATAAAAATAGCAAGGATTCTAAAACTGGTGTAGAGCTTAAAATGAAGAAATTTGATCATGAAAAGCAAGGAGAAAATAATTCTGTTCTAATAAGTAGTTTGGACAAAGCAAAAGAAAATGGTCTCTATTCAACAGAGACAAGTATTTCTGTTCCTGAAGAGTGCTCTACTCATCTACAGGTTGGTGCGGTTGGAATTACTATACAAATAACAATATTTTAATGTAATTAATATGTAGTTGAGACCCAGTTTGGTATAGAGGGTAAGGCACTAGACTAGAAGCTGAGAGATCATGAGTTCTAGTCCTGCCTTAGGCAGAAAGCCAGCTGGGTGACCTTGGGCCAATCACTTTCTCGACCCCAGGAAGGAGGTAACAGTAGGCCACTTCTGAAAACCTTGCCAAGAAAACTGCAAGGACTTGTCCAGGCATTTGGCAGGAGTCAGCATTAGCTTGAAGGTACAAAAAAGGTGGCTGAATCCATATACTTGCAATGGCTAGGGATGGAGTAATGCAATAGGTAATGGTAATGGGACCTGGTTAAGTGCCTAGGACAATTACAAATTGCTGATCTGCCTGTAGCCCTTCTGTGTATTCTGAGACTATGAAAGTACTCGGTTTGAGCATGGCCACACCAATAGCTTGGAAGGCCAATAAATTGTTCCGGGAAATTTACTGTATAGCTGAGCTTTACAGTTGATTTTTAGCAGTGTTTCTTCAGCTGCAGTAGTACGTGGTGTCAACTGTCCAATTAATGAACCCAAAATAAGGAAACACTCTTGGGAGCTTTGCATTCCCAAAAGTAAAACTTTATTGGATACACCAAGTTGGTACTGAAGAAACAAAACCAGCTCTGGTTTTTCCTGTGCAAATGTTTGTCTAGTTAAGACATTCTCCCTACCCCTAGGTGATCATGTTGTCCAATTATGAGACGTCCATTTGTTATGGGAACAGTCCATCTTTTTCTCCAACACTTGCAGTGGTGACCTTGATGGTTTCCATGCTCTCATGAGCTCCGCATACATTCTCGGCATTTCATTTCCCACTTCCCTCCCACCAGTTCATTGCCAAGCTGAAAAGCATTAAGATTTGATAGAAGCAAAGCGGTTCAATCTTAATATGTGGATTGTTTATGGATTCAATTCAACATGTTGATTTTGGCTCTTCTAAAGCATTGCCAAAGACCATGCAAGTACACCAACAGTTGCACAAATACCAGTGTCTAGATCAGGGGTGGAATGCTACCGGTTCTGCCTGGCTCTGTAGAACTGGTAGCTCTGAAGAGCAGCAGACACTGAACCAGTTCTGTGTCTGCTGCTGTTTGGCCCACCCACCTGTCCGGGCTCTTACCTGACCTTTATTTCCTGCTTTTTCAACCTCAGCTGCTTTGCGTGGCACAGCTAAGGCTGAAAAATCAGTAAAAAAGGCTTTTTTCAAATGCTGCGCACCCACGCACGGCACTTATCAGCTGTCCAGGAGGCACAGCTTTTGTTGTATTACATGCAAAACATAAGTACCAAACCGGTAGTAACACCAGTTGAATCCCACCCCTTCTCTAGATGTCCTACTGGGAACATAATCTCAGAGAAGCAATAGACTTGATGACTAAGATGAATGTTGCCTTTGCTACTTGAGGTGTCCTGAAAACAAATTGGAGTGGGACCCAGAGTAGCATGGATAGCTTCTCTTCTTTTCCACCCCACCATCTGCCAGAGTTCCAAGGCCCCTTTGGGAATGGAAAAGCCAATCTGCAGGGGATGGTGGAGGGTGATGAACCTGAGTAGTTGGGGAACCCAGCCAAAGAAATTACATAAATTTTCTTAGGGTCACTTCCTTGTTGACAGAGAATTTTGTCACTCTTAAATGCACAGAAAATATCAGCCCCCCCTTCCCCCCGTTAAAAACTGTTGAGGTTCTTGAGAACAAACCACAGTAATTAAAAATTTACCTGACTAATCTTAGGAAAGGAAGTGGGCAGCGTTTCCAATGTTTTGGATCATAACCCATAATCTTTATCTGTTTAAGGATGACCAACCTTTAATTTTTTTGAGTATTAAAGCTGTCTTCCCTTTTGCAGAAACCATTAGAAATTGAACAAACACAGCCAATGTCCAAGACAAAGACAAATGAAGAATTTAAATTAAAGGTAAAATATATTGTAACGGTGAAATTATTAGTATTTAATCATTACCTAAAATTTGGAAATTAGATTTTTGTTTCAAAAAGACATATTAGCTACCTGCCAGTGGACATGTTTATTTGTATTCCTAATTGTTCATTGAACTCACTGGTACTTACATTTGAATAGGCATGGTACAGGATTACAGTCTGTCATTTGGCCCTCATTGATTTGGGAAAAGAATGGTAAAAAACTTTGAAAATCCTTTAAACCCACCACAGTCATCTGGAATGACTAATTGCTTTATGCACTCAGCCTATAGTGTGATAACTATCTGAATTCAACCACAGAGAGGCTGCTTCGTGTAGCATTTGTCATGCTGCTGTTTGTTTTTGAATAGTATAGAATGCAATATTGTACATCAATGTGTTTTGATAATATATTCTATGTCACCCATGCTCAAACAAGCATTCTCACTGGGTTAAGCCAGTAACATCTGAGTTCAACGGCAACAGAATTTTAGCCACCTATACTGGGGTGTCCTACTTAGGAGAGTATGACCAAAGCAACACAGGATCTCTGATTCTACATTGCTGGCTGAATTTAGCAACTGAACCAACTTATTTTCACCCAGCTGTGGTGTAACCCTAATTGCAAAACACTGGGTAGTCTGTAAGTGAAGCTCTATAAACCTTGTAAGTGATCCATAATGGAGGTCATTTTTACTTCTATCCCTTCCTGGAATTCCTGAGCTCCAGTAAATCTCTTTATGCATCTCTTTAATGGAAAAACTTGGACGTATCCAAACAAAAATTTGGCAGTTTTGTCCATTTCCCGCTTTCTATTTGCAAGATCATTCAGGCTTTCCAGTTTTTTCCTCTCCCTTTTGAGTGGCATGGGAGACTGCATAGGGAAGATTGCTTCAGCAGAGCTGAATTGGAGCCAGTATAGAAGTACCCTTACAAGGGATTCCAGTTCAAAAGTCTACATGTTGTAAACAAGGTTATCACACATACAAAACTTAATCCACAGTTTCTCTCTGGCTTCTGGTAGCTAAAAATAAGATTTCCACCAAATTCTTTTTTATTGAGATTTATTGAGAAAAGGGATACCATTACAGAAATTCCAACAACTGGATTACTTTAATGTTAGAACTTAAATTTCTCATTCATCTTGCTAGTGCAGAGTCTTCTTCAGCTTCTTTCACTCACAACTTCACTGTATCAGCAGGCTGCTGGCCCATTTCCCAGACAACTTAAGAACACACAGGCATCTTTCCCAGCCATCTCTTGAATCCTTATCAGCCTGGGAACAGATCATTACAAACATAGCAAAAATTATAGTTACAGATGGTGAGAAAAGTCCCTGGCTGTAAAACTGGTTTTATTAAGCTCTCAGTGGGATTCTGCAATTAGAGGAAGCACAGAGAGGGAATCAGATAGCTTCATTCCATTACAGATAGAGCTTTATTTTTACTTTTGCAAACATTAAATAAGCGTGCATTACAAGTGATAGAAATATGCCTATTGAAGGGTTCTATCAGATGGTGTCATTCTCTTTTGGGATGGCAGAGAGATGAGGGAAATTTGGGCTGCTTTGAGATCTGCAGTGCCTTGTGTTCTCATCTCAATAATCCCAACATTCTGAGGTCTGCAAGAAATCAATCAGATGTGCTTTACATGGTTTAAGGAAAGACTGTGGAAATAATCTTTATGTTAAAACACACATTATGCACGCAGAAGCTTCTATGTTCCATCAACAGAGACTTAATAAAAACTTAAGTATGGGAAGCCACCCACCCTTAGAATGAAATAGTTTGAGGAATATCATATTTCCCAAAGGGAGAAATGGAGATACATGTTTTTTAGAGGCGGAAAGCAAACCCCACTTTCCTTAATAGCCCACAAGAGATAAAGAACTTATTGAAAGAAGACCAGTATCTAGATAGCTCTATAAATAAGCAAATACCCTCACCCAAGAGCCAAAACAGGACGAAAGCCATTAAGCCACAATAGGAATTACCCAACACCCTTTCAGAACACAAGCCCCTTCATTGCATCACCCTCAGAGCAGTCCAAACTTCAACCAAACTTAGCTCAGACAAATACCTAGGATTTGTACTTTGGCTATACAGCAGGGATGTTAACTCAGGTTTTCACAGCGGCGTCATGTGATGTATCAGGACTTTTTTCCCCTTCGCTAAACTGGGCATGGGCATGGCATGACACATCTGGCCCACGGGGCGAGAGTTTGACAACCCTGCTTTAGAGTCAGCTATGTCCCCTACATAACCCCTACATGGCACCCTGGGAATCTGATGACAGCCAATAGAAGACATATTCTTGCACAGGAACAGGAAGCTCAAGTGCAAAGCCCAAAAGAAGATATAAAAGCTACCCACTTTCAACTCCATTTTGTCAGCTGCCCAGAACCACAAACCAATGTGGTTGTGCTTCATCAATAAATGGACACTCTTTCCAATCAGCCTCCGGCCTCCATTTTGTCTCCAGTGCCTTTCTCCTGGCTTAGAATTAGACCTGAATTTTTCTTCCCACACAAGCAAGGGGTAGTTCCTTGACATTTTGGAGAGCTGCTGCCAACACACTGGACTAGTTGGACAAATAGCCTTATCACTAAGGCATTTTTCTACCTTCTTAATTGCAGCATTTCCATGTACTTTATATTTCTGATGAGAGGAAGCATTTTAAACAGCCTTTCTCATCTTGATGCCCTTATACTAGAGTAAAAGATCTTCCCACAGCCAGCACAACCACTGAAAGGATTTCCAGGAAAAAGCTACACAACATTTATAGTAGGAACTCTCATTTTTTCTTGTTTTCATTCTCTCTCTAGAGTTCTCCACCTACAATGAAAGAAAGGACTCTCAGCAAACAAGATCCAGATAACAGAATGATACTCTCCAGCCTCTCCAGACTGTATTTTGGAGCTGTTCAGAAAGCTATTGGTGTTTTCCACAAAACCCTTAGTGATAATCGGACTCCTGAAATCTTCATCACCAAGAGCAAGCTAATCATTATGGTAGGTCAAAAGTTGGTGGACACCTTGTGTCAGGAAGCCCTTGAAAAGACCAACCGGAATGATGTCTTGCGAGGCAGCAGTACGTTTTGTGGCTTGCTGAAAAACCTGGCAATTGCAACCAAAAATGCCGCAATGAAATATCCAAATCCTGAGGCAGTTAAAGAACTTCAGGATCAAGCCGATGAATTATCTCAATTCACACAGCAATTTCGAGATACGATGGAATGAAGGAGCACTGAAACAATTCAAAAGACAAATTTAGACGTAATGCTTGGATGGGATAAAGTATATCCATGTTGCGGGTGTGTGTGTGTGTAGGGATACACGCCATCTCTCCTCTCTGTTTCTCTTAATACAACTCCAGCCAATGTCCAGCGAGAGGCCTGCAAAAGTGTCTTCTCTCAATATTTAAACATGATTAAATTTTCCCCATTGTCAATAATCCTGATACAAAGATTTTCTGAGCAGAAGCTTCTCTTTGTACCAACTTGACATTTATCCTCAACATCCATACAGATATCAGTCTTGAACACAGGTAGCTTGTGGTCAAGGTGCAGTTTATACAATTCCATTTAAATTGTGTATTCTGTTGAGGCATACTGTGTCCGATTTTTAGACATGTTAGGATTTTTATTATTACAAAGCATGCGTGTCTGTCTGCTTGAAGATAACTGTACTGTAGCATTCTACCCATAGAGATGTGGTGAGTATATATACATTTAATAAAAACCTGACAGTAAATTGATATGACAAGATTAGGGCTATTCAGAGGGCTTGTTATGAACTGTTCCAATAGTGCTCAGGCTACTAGCCATTCTTGCAATGATTCACTTTGTGGGACAAACTCTGATGGACTCTTTAAAATGGTGCAAATGCTACTGTGATTAACCATGGTTTCAGGTGTAATGGTATGAATTATTTATCCAGCAAAAAGCATGGTAAAGAATAGAAATTATTCAACAGTCTCGACTGATTGGTCTCAGCTCTGTTATTTATTTTAATTTCTCTTCCTTCTCATTTCCTTCTTGAGATAATTACTCTTTTTAAAGAATTACACTATCTTCATATCAACAAACATGCATTTTACTTACAGTTCAAACTGGAACTATTTCACAAACAGTTCACAAATAGGAGAAAAGACATCATTCTGTGTGATCACACAATGAGAGATTTAAAAAAAGGAAAAGTAACAAACAACAAGTAAAAGGGAATCTTCCAGACCCTTACAACCAACAAGGGACTGCCTCATGTGTAGTGAGTCTGTGCGTATGTATACATGTTAAAAATAAGGTACTAGATACAATTAATCATTCCTTGTGCATGTAAGGTTGCTTAGTCCAAGATCAGAATCATTATCATGATTAGCCCCTTCTCATTATGGTGTCCAACTTCAGGAATGAGATACAGATCAGATATACTTAAAAAAAAACAGAGATGAGGTGAAGCATACAAGGGAGAAGTATATATTCTATTATATATTCAGTCCTAATAACAAAAACAATTTCTTGGAAATGGTTAAACACATAATTGTAAAAAAATATTCCATCACAGAATATTCTGAGTATGAAATGACTATTCCTTTTTTAAAAAATAAATTTTATTGATTTTACAATTAAAACAAACCAACAACACATACATAAATGAAAGAGAGAAAAAGAAGGGAGAAGAAAATAGAAAGAAAAAAATAGAAAACAATTAAAAACATTCTCATCTTCAACAGTTTGTAAGACCTCTTTTTTATCCTTATTTTATGCCATATACACACACCTAATCCTTACATATATCTGTGTATCACTACTATGGATTTATCCTATTCTCTTTTGCCTTTTAGTGTGAAGTCTATCTTTGGTCTATCCATTTGTACCAGCAGTTCCAGCTGTTGTAGTATATTGAAGTGTCTTTATTTTTTAA
Organism: Pseudonaja textilis; assembly: GCF_049901715.1. Classification (NCBI taxonomy): domain Eukaryota; kingdom Metazoa; phylum Chordata; class Lepidosauria; order Squamata; family Elapidae; genus Pseudonaja; species Pseudonaja textilis. The sequence goes on along the minus strand of NC_141992.1, from coordinate 16,900,909 downwards.
TGCCAAAGTTAATTTGTCCATTTCTGCATAACTTGAAATTTTTTGAATGATCATCTCCTCTGATGGAACACGAGGCTGCTTCCAACATTGTGCAAAAGCCAATCTGGCTGCTGTCAAAATATATATTATTATATATTTCACTTTTTTATATTTGTTTATCAAAGATCCCTAACAGAAAGGACTCTGGTTTGAATTCGATCTGTTCTCCTGCCATTTCTTCCAGCCAATTTCTAATTTTCTGCCAATATTTTTGAGCTTCTGTACAGGACCACCACATATGGAAAAAAATTCCCTCTTTTTTTTTGCATTTCCAGCAATTCGGACTCATATTGGGGTGCATCTTCGCTAATCTCGAAGGAAGAAGGTGCCATCTATAAAACATTTTATAGGCGTTTTCTTTGTATGCTACCAATTTTGTAATTTTATTATTTATACCCCAGACCTTTTCCCATTCTGTTATGGTGATGCTACGTCCTATATTCCTACTCCAGGCTATCATGTTCCCTTTTACAATTTCTTCTTCTAATTCTACTTCTAATAAATAATTATAAAAATTTGTTATATTTTTTTTGCCTGATCCTAATAAAATTTTATCTAGTTGCTGGAGTTTATTGTTAATTCCAAACCCTTTCTTGTCCTGTTTATATCTACTTTGAATTTGAAGATATGCCCTCTGATCAATTTTTAGTCCCTCTTTAGTCCCGCTCTTGAAGTTCTTGCTGCAATTTCAAATTTCCTTGTGTATCCAATAGATCCTTATATTTAATCATTTTAGTGATATCCAGATTATTTGGGTGAATCATCGCCTCCATTGTTGAAATCCAAATTGGTATTTTTAAATAGTGTTTTTTCCGTATTTTCTTCCAATTAGTTAATAATGCATCACTGATAAGGTGTCTGTGAAAATATTTCTGGCTAGTTTTCCATACATCCCATAAAAAAGCATGCCATCCCCTTTGCAAGTCATGGCCTTTTAAGAATAATATTCTTTTACTGGTTAAATTCACCCATTCCTTCAACCATATTAAAGAGGCTACACTATAATACAACTCCCCATTTGGAAGTGCCAGCCCTCCCCTGCTCTTCATATCCTGCATTGCCTTTACATTTATTCTAGTTTTTTTCCCTTGCCAGATAAATTTTACAGTTATTTTATTAAGTTCTTCAAAAAAAATTGTGTACTTTGATTGGGATTGTCTGAAATATAGGAATTTTGGAAGAATATTCATTTTAATGGCAGCAATCCTGCCTAATAATGAAAGTTGCAGCTTGCCCCATGTTTCTAAATCCTTCTTTACCTGCTGCATCAATTTATCATAATTATTTTCCTTAAGTGTCTTACAATGTGCTGTCAACTATATTCCTAAGTATTTAACTTTCTTTATCACTTGTATTCCCATGACTTCTTCTAGTTCTATTTTCTGTTTTTCTGTTAAATTTTTAGTCATTAATTTTGTTTTCTTTCTATTAATTTTAAGTCCTGCTATTGCTCCAGATTGTTCTAATTCATTCATCAATTTTTGTCCTCTTTCTATTGGTTCCTCAATGAAAAAAATCATATCATCCGCAAACGCTTGCAACTTATATTCTTCTTTCTTAACCTTTAATACTTTTATGTCTGGGTTCTGTCTAATTCGCATTAGTAATGCTTCTAATGATAATATGAAGAGCAGGGGTGAGAGTGGGCAGCCCTGTCTGACTCCTTTTTCTATTTTTATTGGGCAGGTATATTCCCCGTTTATTATAATATTAGCTTGTTGTGTATCATAAATGGTTGTTATACTATTTTCAAATTTGGTGCCTAAATTCATATTATAAATTTTTGGGATTAAAAATTGCCAATTTAAATTATTGAAGGCCTTCTCTGCATCTAAAAACATAAGTGCAATTTGTTTTTTGGGGTGGGCTTCGTAAAATTCTAAGACATCTAGTACTATTCTTAAGTTGTTCTTGATTTGTCTGGTCGGGGGAAATCCATTTTGATCTTCATATATATGCTCATTTAACATTCTTTTTAGTTTACTTGCTATAATAGAAGTGAATATTTTGTAATCAGTATTTAACAGTGAAATCGGTCTATAATTATGTATATATCGGGGATCCGAATCCTCCTTCGGGATCAGCGAAATCAATGCCCCCCTCCATGAGTCCGGCATCCTGGCTGCCAATAAGATGTCATCAAAAACTTCCACCATAAGAGGTCCTATTTGTTCTGCTATTGCCTTGTACAGCTCCCCTGGAATCCCATATGGTCCTGGGGATTTATTGTTTTTCTGGTTCTCTATTGCTGATTTCAATTCAAACCAAGTAATGTCTTTGTTTAATAATTTTTCCATTTCTTCCCCAATTGCTTTATCCTTCACTTCATCTAAATAGTTTCTTATTCTACCTTCGTTAACTTCTTCCTTTTTATATAACTCTTCAAAATACTTACGGGCAATTTCTTTTTTCTGTTCTATCTCCTGTTGTATATCCCCCTTTCCATCTATTAGCTGATATATCAATCTCTTTTCTTTCCTTTTTTTAAGTCTATATGATAGCCATCTCCCTGGCTTATCAGCATGCTCAAAATAAGTTTGTCTAGTTGTATTCAAATTTATAATCATTCTCTCTTGTTCAATTAAATTAAGTTTATGTTTAATTATTATTATCTGATTTTGCAATTTTGAATCCTTTGGGATACTCTGTAATTGAGTTTCTAATTCCTTAATTTTTTGTTGTAATTTGTTTTGCTGGGCATATTTTTCCTTATTCCTCTTGGCGTAACAATCTCTTATGATTGTTATACCTCTTATTACTGCCTTCATTGTATCCCAAATGTTTTGTTTCGTAGTTGCTCCATTATCATTTTCTTTTAAGAAATAATTTAATTCCTCCTTGAGTTGGTGTATTCTTTTTCTCTTATTAACTGAGTATCTAATGTCCCTCTTTTCTTGGGTTTTCCCCTACCCTTCCATATTATCTGAATTGGATTGTGATCTGCCCATTCATTAGGTAAAATTTCAATCCCTTTTATCTCATTTGCTATTTCCCCATTCATCCATGCCATATCAATTCGTGTCCATATTTGATGAGGATTTGAATAGAATGTAAATTGTTTTTTCTCGGGATATGATCGTCTCCATACGTCAATCAAATTTAACTCCTTCATCATTTCCATACATATCTTGGGAAGCTCTCTTTCCCCCACTTTGTTCTTCCCCCCATTACTGTGGTCTTTTTGATAAGCAATAGAATTAAAGTCTCCTATGATACAAATATTTCTTTTTTCCAATCCTACTATTTTTCCATAAAGATGCTTAAAAAACTCTTTTTGATCTCCGTTCGGGGCGTAGATTACCACTAAGAGAATTGGAATGGCATTAATCCAGATCTGCAAAACCAGAATTCTTCCCTCAGAATCCGACCATATTAAATCTGCTTTCAAATCCTCTTTAACATATACTTCAATCCCTTTCTTTTTCCCCATGTCTGCTGGTGCGGTAAATAGCTTCCCTAATTTTGGACATTCTAGGTATTTTTCATCTGTTTTCTTTATATGAGTATCTTGTAGGCATATTATATCAGCATTTTGTTTGATTAGTTTAGCTATTATCCTTTTCCTTTTTATCATCGAGTTTAAACAATTTATATTAATTGATAGTAGTTTCTTTTCTTCTTCCATTTAATTAATTCTGCTTCGCTCTTTGTCTTGTAATGGCTCTGGTCTCTCCTTGTGCCTGGAGATGCGTCCTACTTTCTTTTCTCTCCTGATGTAAATGAGTATTTCCTTGATTTCCTAAAGTTCCATCTCTGTTCTTATGATAGCCTTGATCTTTCTGGGAGTTTGTTTCCAGTTCCTCCTTACTGCTCTGGTCTTCCGGACCTACCAATCGCTCATAAAACTCCTGGGCCTTTTCCATGGAGTCTATTTTAATTTTCCTTTCGTTCCAAAAAACTAACATCCTCTCTGGGATTAGCCATTTAAATACGATTCTTTTCTGATTTAGGTAAGCTGCTGTCTTGTCTTTGTTCTCTTACTCTTCTTGGTATTTGTTTGAGAATCAAGACTACTTTACCTTTATACATGATTGTTTCATCTCTTGACATCCTATATATGACATCCTGGACACTCCTTCTCGCAAATCATATATGGACTTCTCTTGGGCATTTGTGGCGACTTGCATAATTAGTGCTAATCCTGTAAACTTCACCAAACTCCCTTAAGATGTCATCTTTATCCTTTTCCAATAGTCCAGCCCGTATTCCCGCCATTAGTTGTTCCGGGTCTTCTTCTTTGGGTTCCACTATATTTTGGAATCTCAAGTATGTAGCAGCCTTCTCCATCTCTAGATAGACCAGTGAATCTTCCATTTCTTTACTCACATTCTTTAATTCTTCATCTACCCTTTCTAATTTCCTTTCGGTTCGTTCAGTCCTTTTTTCTACCTCTTTTATTGTTGTTTCATTTTTCTCCAAGGCCTGCTGTAATAATCCAACTTTGTCCTCTACTTTGGAGATATCCGCTTTCATTTCTGCTTTTAATTTCCCCATCTCCTCTTTTAGTTCATTGGTATCTGCTCTCGTCTCATTGTGGTTTTTCATCATTGTTTCTTGCAGCTTCGTCATTGATTCCTGTAAAGTCAGCAAAATTGATTGGATGTTGGCATTCAAGATGTTAGCTTGTTTCTCCACTGGTAATGCTTCTTCTATGGTTTTTTATGCCATGGGCGAAGCTGTTGCCAACGTAGTTGTTAATGTTGTGGTGACCTTTCTTCCAGTTTTCAGAGCTATAGTAGTTGTGGAAGTCATTTCTTTTAAGATTTGTTTCTGTTGGTGTACTATATTAATTACATTATCCCAAATTAACATTCAATGATAGAATCTCTGTATTAGGATTGACCGGTATCTAATTACTTAATCTATCTATCTGCTGGATAGCTGTGCTCTTAACTGGTTACTGGAGTATAAGTACTTGTATATAAAAATATTATCACTGTATTATTTTAAATCCAAATTCTAAATCACATATATAATTTTGTAAGGTCTATACTCAGCCTCAATACATAACTTCATGTCATATATATATATATATATATATATATATATACACACACACACACACACACTGTATACTATATTCTATATACTATATATATAGTATATCCAAATCCAAATATATTTAAATGTTATAAATATGTGTATTTATCTAACCTTATTTTAAATATTCTTAAACACAAACAGTATTACGTTTGCTCCCAAGTGGATTAATTGTGATCACACAATAAATTATAATATTGATACATAAAAGCCTATACTTATTAATTAAATAATACTTAATGTTCTTACTATTTTCCCTATATATCTAATCAAAGTATAACTATCACTATTATTAATAAATCAATTAAATCAATTAATTCAATTATATAACAATCAGTTACAACAATCTATTTTCCTTTCCCCAGTATGCATATTTATAATCATTATAAAGACAGAGTAAAGGAGAGATAGTTCATCATAGCGCCAGATGATGAGGGAAAAAGAAGAAAAAATTGAGCAAATGTATACAGAAAAAAGGGAGTAAAAAAGGGGGGGAAAAGGAATTTTGAAGTAAGTTTTTAGCTTTCTGTCTCTAAGTTTGAGAGCTTTCACTCCAAACGCATCGGAAGTAGGGAGGTAAAAAATGCTGAGTAGTGACTGCAACTACACGGTATCTCCACACATTCGGAAGCTTCAACTTTTACTTTTTGTCTTAGCATTCCTAAGTTCAATTTTCCTGATTTTCTTCAGATGGAACCACCTCCTCAATTAGATCAGTATGCTCCCTAAAGGGCTGTTAAGTGGTTTATATCAGTTATATTGTTACGATGGCTTCAGGGTTTCTAAATATCGCCTGTGGAGCCACACTGTCTCTGTTCCGTCAGCTCCGATCTTCTTCCCGTCTCCACTTTAATAAAGTCTTTCAGAATAAAAATCAAATGATATAGTGCAAATCCTCTACAACTTCCAGGCACCTTCCAGCCACTAGTCTCCCAACCTCGTAAACTTCCCTTTTTACTCGTTATTGTCCCCTCTCTCTCTTCTGTCTCTCACTTTCACTTGCCTCGCATCCGCTTTTTGGCCGCTTTCTTTTAGGGCTCCGGACAGACACTTGAAACAGCCTTATAAAAGTCTATGGCATTCCAATCCTCCTCTCCGCCGCTAATTTTCTCTGCCACACTCTTCCCCAATGATCTCACGAACTGTCACTCACTTGCTTCTTTACATTGGTAGCAATCCGGACTTTGGAGCTGCCACTGATAGAAGGCTGTTTCTTGTTCGTTGGGCTCTGGAGGGCTCCTCTTCACTGCAGGGGGGTTGCCTTCCCCACACTGCAACCTGAGTCTTCCCCATGCCGGCACGAATCTCTCCGTGACTCATGCACCCTCAAAGGATCGCGCCAACCGCAAAAAGAGATTAACTGAAACCACAAACGGGCTTCTGCACCTCTGTTCGTCCTTGCCTTGCCACCGGAAGTCCCCTGAAATGCCTATTCCAACTGTCAACTGTTTAGCTTCAAAGTGGGCTCATTCCACCTTCCATTTATACCAGATCTGACCAGTTCATGGGCAATTGAAAAGGTATATTTCAAGATCAGAATGACTTACTTGTTTTATAATAGATAAAAATCAATGTAAATATCTGCAAAATAACTATTAGTCTCTTGCTTTTAAGACATTTAGCATGACAAGGTAGATTTCATTGAATTATGGATTTGAAGACCATTTTTTAAAGCCCAATGAACTTCAAGAGGAACCAATAAACCAGTCCTTGGGAAAAGTTTACTCTTATAGTAATGAGAAGTAAGCAGAAGTTCATAAAATGTTCAGCCTTCCCCCAGCAAGTACACACAGCAACAGTATTATTCTTTTTAGGGCAAAAGGCAGAGTTTTATCAAACATTTAGAAAGAGTAGACCTATTTTATCAGGTTACTGAATTAACCTACTTCCTGGCTTTATAGAATACACTGAATCACAAATGAAGTGTCCTATGCTGAATAAACTAACATACAAGAAATATTACCAAGGTTACACTAACAGAACTTACTGTTATATAACTGTGTCCGTTGTCATGACCTGCCCTTATGCAAACACATTGCATAAATATAAACACAAAGTATTGAAGTATCTTTTGTTGTGCAACAACAGTCTCAATTCAAAAATGCCAGGGAATTCTAGGAAGCTTGGCATGCAGACAAAGTAGTCTCAATAGAGATAAGCACATTTACATACTATTCAAATGGGTAAATAAAATAAAACATAGAATCAAAAAGACTAGAACACATTCCCATATTCAGCTAAGCAAGGATGAACACCACACAAACAACGAAAGAATCATCTAATATCCTAATCAAGGAACCACCAAAAAGAAAACCAATAAAGAAGAATATTTGTAGCTCAGGGTTGAAATGAGAGGTTCTTGGTGCTCTGAGCTTGCTTGTTTTCTTGGAGACATTTCATTATCCTAACTAGGTAACATCATCATACAGTAAGGAGTGCTGTTTGCTGTCAATTTATAATATATTCTGGTGTCTTGCCTGTCTGGATGGGTGAGGTTTACAGATTCTTTGGTGGGGCTGTATACTAATGGCTTTTTTGCAGTTTCTACAAATACAGATAATCAGAGTTGGAAGGGACCTTGGAAGTCATTTAGTCCAACCCCCCGCCCAAGCGGGAGACCCTACCCCATTTCTGACAAATGGCAGTCCAATCTCTTCTTGAAAGTCTCAAGTGATGGCGCTCCCACAACTTCCGAGGGCAAGCTGTTCCATTGGTTGACTGTTCTCACTGTCAGAAAGTTTCTCCTTGTTTCCAGGTTAAATCTCTCCTTGTTCAGTTGCCATCCATTATTCCTTGTCTGGCCTACAGGAGCGTTAGAAAATAGCTTGACCCCTTCCTCCCTGTGGCAGCCCCTCAAATATTGGAAGACTTGATTGGGGTATAAAGAAAACCATGCTCCCACCAACATTGGCAAGGCAAACTAGGTATATGTCTAAGTGCTACTGCTATATAAACAGGGACAAACCCCACTTTCATTGGTACTGATGATGTTGCCTAGTTGGGGAATAAAAACATCTTCAAGAAAACAACCAAGTCAGCACCAAGAACTCCAAACCCTGAGTGCCAGAAATCAAATATTTTGTTATTTGTGAAGTTTGACTTTACAGATCACAGAAATGTACACAGAAGTTTAAATTCATCAGGCAATTCCCATCTTACCACCAGATCCCCCTTATTTTATTCCTCCACTGCAAATCCCACCTGAAGGCAGAACAAGAAGCAACAGATGGAAGCTAATCAAGGAGAGAACTAACCTAGAAAAAAAGAGAAATTTCATGACAGTTAGAACAATTGATCAGTGGGACAGCTTGCCTTCCGAAGTTAGAGGTGTTCCAACAATGGAGATTTGAAAGAAAAAAATGGACAGCCATTTGTCACTGGAAGCTTTCAAGAAGAGACTGGACTGCCATTTGTGAGAAATGGTAGAGTCTCCTGCTTGGGCGGGGTTGGACTAGATGACCTTCAAGGTCCCTTCCAACTCTGTTATTCGGTGAAATCTGCCCAGTAACTTGTGGCTGGGATCAGAATCTTAGTTTCACATCATTGCCCCCCCACCCCCACCCATACTGACTCAGTCACAAAACCTAGTTAGTCAATTAGCACCAAATGCTGATTCCTGAACTCCACCTACCGGCTGAGCGAGCGGAGGGCTATAGGGCACCGTTTCTCAATCTTGGGCACTTGGATGTTTGGACTACAACTCCCAGAATTCCGCAGCCAGGCTTGAAGCCTCGTCCAGCGGTCAAGGTTGAGAAACGCCGCTCTAGAGGTAACGTGCAGTTGCCGAATTCGAGTCTCAATTAGTAGTGCGAATACAGCGCTAAGGGGACACTTCCGCCTTGGGAAGCGCTTCGTTACTAGGTTACCCGAATGACATCACTATTACGTCATCACACCTTGCCCTCTATTTCGCCGGTCTGCGCCGGAAGAGCTCGTGTCACCTGACCGGAAAAGTCTTTTCTGCCTGGCAACCCGGAACTTCCAGAAAGCCAGTTGGAGGCGAAATGGGTTGCGATGGAGGAACCATCCCAAAACGGCACGAACTGGTAAAGGGCCCTCGTAAGGTGGAGAAGGTGAGACCGGGGTCAGAAAGGGGAGCTCCGGCTGGTGTATTCCGTTCTGGAACAGGGAAATGGTGGCCCACCTAGATCCACTACCTGCGTTTTGGGTCCTTTTTGCAAGAACAAGTAGTCCTACAACAGTTCATTTAGTGACCGTTTATGATGTTACAGCGGCAGTGAAAAATATGACTTATGACCGTTTCTCACAGGGACGTATTAGCAGTTTCCCCATGATCATGGGATTAAAATTCGGGTGCTTGGCAACTGATTGATATTTATGACCGTTGCTGTGTCCCAGGGTCATGTTGGTGACCTTCTCACAAGGAAACTCAATGGGAGGGCTTAGATTCACTTAATAACTGGGTTACCAATTTAACAACTATGGTAAGAAAGGTTGTAAAATGGGACAAAACTCACTTAATAAATTTCTCACTTAGCAACAGAAATGTTGAGCTCAATTGTGGTTATAAATCAAGGACTATCTCTACAGCTGACCGGAGTTCCATCGAATTTCATAATGTTAACCTGCTTATGGGAAAAGTAATTTCAAGAGGAAAGATGCTTTACTGTTGAGAACAATCAACCATGGAACAGCTTGCCCTCAGAAGTTGTGGGAGCGTCATCACTTGAGACTTTCAAGAAGAGATTGGACTGCCATTTGTCAGAAATGGTGTAGGGTCTCCTGCTTGGGCGGGGGGGTTGGACTAGATGACCTACAAGGTCCCTTCCAACTCTGATTATCTGTTATCTGAGGCAGCTAGGAATCGGTATGATTAAAATGGCAAGTGGAGGTTGGCCACAAGATTAGAAAAAGGCCTTGTCAAAATAAACGTTGAAATGGCGTAAGGCTTTTCCACAATTCAAAATGTGGGATTGTAACTTGCTCTTCAACATTAGAAATATCCAGATGGGCACATACTTGACATTGTGTCGACAGCTAGATCCAGTTTTGACTTGAGTGGTGAATAAGCATGGTGAAATAAACACATTATGTTGTGGGCTCTTCTGTGGTTATGTCATTTTTGTGAGGGTGATTGAAGTCCCTTTTTGGGTAGAGGGGTTTCCTGGTTGTCGCTTAGTTTGTGCCATTTGTTTTGTTTTAATTTTATTACAGTTTTATTGCTCTCTATTCCTTGCTGCCCAGGGTGCAAGGAAAAAGGAGGTATAAACATTTGATAATAAAATAAAAACAAATCATTTTACATCTATAAAGTAGAAATATAGTGTCCTGAAAGTAACTAGTGTGATGTGAAACTGCAATTAAAAAACCAGTATAGTCTTGGACTGTCTAAGAAAATATTACAACTACATAGATCATGGCATGTAGTAATATTTAGTTTGTGATACTTAGCCTTCCAATAGAGGAGAATATATATAGCTTAGATGACCAACTGTAATTTCTCCATGTATAGGATAGCTATGCAAATCCAAATAGGTAAAAAAAAATTGCATGCAAAGTAAGTACAAAGATTTTGGATTTAACTATTGTTTCTTTTTCTAAAATTGTATATACTTTGTTATATTCCCCAGGTTGACAAAAATGCAGAATTAGTAGCCCAATGGTACTATTGCACTCTAAGTCAAGAAAAGTTAAGCAGACCTATAGTAGCTTGTGAACTTGGCAGGTAAGATTACACTTTAAATTCTTTTTCAGACAAAGTGTCACATGTTTTGAATAAGTTTAAGAAAGTTAGCCTATTTTTCACAATATATTTTCTGCTACAGGCTTTACAACAAAGATGCAGTCATTGAATTTTTGCTGGATAAATCTTCTGATAAAGTCCTTCTGGAGGCTGCATCCCATATCAAGAGTATTAAGGTATGTTAACAAGTTTAAAATATATGATAATGATTATAGTACACAAGTTAAACAGAGCGTCGCAAAATTTATCTTTATTTTCTTGACATAAACTTCCTCGATATTAATGAAACTTTGAAGCATTGTATTTATGCAGTATGTTTTTTTTTAAAAAAAACCTGGGGATATGTGAGATGCATTTTCTTCTAAAAACAAACACCAACATGTTTTTCTTTTTTGCTTCTGTGACATAAATATATGCTGTTAGACTGCTTCTTTTTACCTATACTGCCTCCTTGTTGCTTCTTTTGCTTAAATGCTTATCACAATTCTCCGTATAAAGACTGCTTTTTCTCCTTCCCTCATGCTTTTTTCCAGAATCAGACCCTTTTAAACTTATAAAGGTCCATTGGTGTCATATAAGAAAAATGATTTTATCACCAGAAACTTTCTACCTCCCACAGATATTGTCTTAAACTTCAAACTTGGTCTGAAATCAGAAACAATTCTATTATCCCTTTCTTAACTCACTGAAAGACAAGAAGGTGATACTAAAAGCTGTAATATTATTATTCTCATCCTTCCTATTAATTATCTGCTACTTATGACTATAACCCTGTTCCTTGTATCTTATGATTTATATTGTTCTATTTAGTTTCCTAGTATGATTTTGATTGATTATTTAGGATCCTATGACTATCACAAAGTGTTATATCTTATGATTAATGATGAATGTATTTATGATGGCTATATAGGTGAAACTCGAAAAATTAGAATATTGTGCAAAAGTTCATTTATTTCAGTAATGCAACTTAAAAGGTGAAACTAATATATGAGATAGACTCATTACTTGCAAAGCAAGATAGTTCAAGCTTTGATGTGTTATAATTGAGATGATTATGGCTTACAGCTCATGAAAACTTTTGCATGATATTCTAATTTTTCGAGTTTCACCTGTATATTCATGATTCATCACTTACATCTTTTATGTACACTGAGAGCTTATGCACAGAAGACAAGTTCCTTGTGTGTCCAATCACACTTGGCCAATAAAGAATTCTATTCTATTCTATCCCTATTCCTATCCCATTTCTATTCTATTCTGCTCCTAACATCAGTGAAGCAAAGCACATCATCAGGAATATAGAATGCTTTCTATGAAGTTTGATGTTGCCAGAAACTGCCTGCTTGCATCTACACCCTATGACCAAACATATTTCCTTCTAGAATATTTGAATTTTTCATACACTACTGTTGTCTTCCAATTTAGGTGATGCTTCCTTTATCATAGTGTCAAATCAAGTTACATAAAGTATGGTTCATTTCTTGCAGAATGTCATGGAATTGAATCTCTCAGACAATCCAGCTTGGACCGGTGACAAGGGTAATACAAAAGGAGATAAATATGCTGACAACCAAAGTGCACGTTTTATTTGCCCTGTAGTTGGATTGGAAATGAATGGAAGGCATCGGTAAGTGTTTCCATTTTAATTAGGTTATAAATAATATGCTTTGCTGCCTTTTTTTAAGTGTGGCCATTTTCATAAAAAGATTGCTTGTTCTGTTTCTGAACTATGGAAATAGAAGATATAAACTGTTATTGAATGCTAACATTATAAAAACTGTTCAATCGAAGTAATATGTACAATGCAAACAATTATAATTATATGTGACTCCAAGTTTGATGAGGTAGTAATAAATAGCTCAGTGAAAATAATATCCCTGTGAAAAACAATATTCCATGTCAGATACCATTAGGAAAAACAAAGAATAAAACTGTTAATATGAAATTACTTATGTATAAATCTTTGGTAAAATTTGTTTGAATGATGCATGGAATCATGACTAAAAGATAGAGACAAACGAACAACCAAACTCAGAAAGGCACCAAGGACTCTCTACACCAGGGGTTTCCAACCCTGGCATCTTTAAGACTGGTGGACTTCAACTCTCAGAATTCCTCAGCCAGCTTTGCTGGCAGACCCCTGGTCTGCTGGCCGAGGAATTCTGGGAGTTGAAGTCCACCTGTCTTAAAGGTGCCAAGGTTGGAGACCCCTGCTCTATACAGTGGCGTGATTTGAGAGGGACACAATTGCCTCTCCATCTCTGTTTCAATCCAGAAAACATCCATCATGATATTTTCAAACAATAATTGAACATTCTAATTCTGTCAGGTAAAGATTCCTCTGATGTATACAACAACAAAAAATGTCAGTGATTGCACTAAATAGCCAAGTGTTCGCTTGCTTGCAGTCTTGATAAAATATGAGAGAGGCAAGGTACTGCAATTGTTGCCAAGGATGATTGATTCCATTGCAGGTACAGGATTCAAGCCAGTGCTCAGATATTCAGATACTGCCTACTACTTACTGCTGCTGTTTAGCAACATCCAGTCACTCTTTATTTGGAACACCAAGGCCAGTGTATCTTGATTGTTGCCATCACCAAGCAGTAAGTAACAGCTGCTATCATCACTTCCAGTGGAACATTTGCTTCACCATTGCCCTAGGTCCTAGGAAGCAGCTGATCCAGGCAAACATGCTATCACTCAACATCATTTGATGCCACCAAATAACGGACCTCATACTATGGTCAGTCATATCTGTCTCTAACATACCAAGGTTTCTTATTCCTGGTCCATTTTAAATGTTATCAGAAGCACCTGGAAGTTTTCTCCTCACAATGCTGTTCTTTAACTATTTGGCTCGACTCCAGTTCAATAAGCAGGTGGCAGTTATAGCTAGGAAAGCTAGCTTGTACAGTTCCTTCTTGTGTGCCATTCCTGGATCGGCAGACTCTGTTTACAGTCACTCACGCCTTAGTCACCTCCAGATTGGACTACATTTACTTCATGGGGTTGCCTTGGAGACTAACCCAAGGGTTCAGCTAATACAAAATGCAGCACCATGGCAATTGCATGCACTCTTACAACTGAGCACATTACATTGCTGCTGCAAGAACTACGTTGGTTGTCAGTTTGCTTTCAGGTCCAGCTAAGGTGCTGGTTTTGACTTTTAAAGTTCTTCATAGCAGGGACCACCTCTCCAATTATTTCAGCCCGCTCCATTAGATCTGACAGAAGAGGCGTACTGTGTGTACGATCAAGTCCTCCTACATTTGGGAGGATCTCAGGGGACAAGTCTTCTCTTGTGACTGCCTTATGGAACAGGAAATGGGAGATATGCTCAGATGACTCAATTACTGAGATGGCTATTTTTATCCGCTTTTTATATAGGGGATTGTATATTTGTTTTTTACACTATTTATCTATTAATGAGATGATTTTTTAATGTTAGATGTTTATATTTTTTTAATATTTGTTTTGATATTTGTGATTTTTACCCAATTGTTGTGCGCCACCCAGAGTTGTTTTTGGTGAGGTGGATGGCTATATGAATTTGATTAATAAATAATATTCTGGATGCTCTGCACATTCAAGCTTTCATCACTACTGCTGACAAAGTCCTTAATAGCTTCATAGCACAACAGGTCCAATGGTAGCAGAAGATCTTCCTATCCTTCTCAGCCATCACCTTCATCTGTTGGCATATTTATGCATCTGAACTATGGTGTCTGGAACAAACCATTATCTAGCCTCAACACTGTCACTCATAATATCTTGCACATCTTCTCTACATCGCAAGAGATTTAGATGTTCATCTATGAGATGGTTCACATGTGAGGTCTTGGGGGGTGAGATTACTGTGGTTCACCACATGGTCATCCAGATGTTCAAACTGGACTTGGCATTTTTATCCACCTGTCGAGTCCTTCCCAAAGACCTGGGATAGACAAGTGGATATTTGACAGTGTTACAGATACCATTGTAGGATGTAAGCTGTTCCGAGTAAGGCTGCCTTTTGCAATTGACGGGTGGTGAATTTGTCAGTGCCGATGGTGTTCATGTGATGCTCCAGTTGATTTGATATTGCACCCAAGGGGCCCAGTGGGTACCGTCTTTGCTTTCTTTTGCCATAGTTATTGTATTTGTTCTTCATCTTATTAAATTTATTTGCCAGCTATCTCACCATGGAGCTTTTCTAGGCAGCTTACAACAGTAACAAACAAGGGCATAAAAAGGAAGGTTAAGCAAAGTGAAAGTAAAATAATAGAACAATAAAATAAAGAAAAAGTCAACAAAGAAAATATATCAATATGACTAATAAAAAAGATGGGCAAGTGGGGAGCAGGAAGGGAGGTGGAATTTGTGGTCTATCTAGCACCACCTCCACAGTAGAACTCCGCCAACCAGCAGATTATTGAAATCTGACAAGACTTCATGAATGTTAAAAAGTCCAATTATATTACAGTATTTGCTCTACTGTGATGGCTTCTGGCCATTTTTTCCCATTCATGCTATACAAAATTATTTGGCTAAGAAACCTTTGATGATATTGAGCAAATGAGGGAAAAGTTCTTTTTAAAAAACACCCATATTCAGACAGAACTCAGCTGAATATTTAGTCCTAAAATGTTTTTATATGTTAAATCCATGATACTTGTTTCCTAACCAATGTGATTAAAATCGCATCTTAAATTAGATGGAGCTAATGGGTTTGTTCATGCTCTTATTTAGTATGTGATTTTTTAAAATAGTTTTGAACAGGTTAGAATTATTTGTGCTGTGATTGGAGGGTTGGAGAAGCAGCACATCAGTCAGTCTGAAACCCACATACAAGCATATTTACTCAGGCAGATTTATTACTCAGTATGTCACAGCAATGAAGACCATATTTGCAATATCCTGTGACAGGAGTTTCAAGTTTTTATTGGATTATTTTTTTAATTAAGAATTTATATTAAAAAAACATTTTTGAAACTGCTAGTGAAGGAGCAAAACTCTATTCAAACTGGAAAATTGGCTGTACTTGAGTGAACTCTCTTCTTCTATTCATCTTTTGTCTTTAATCTCTTTTGAACTCCCTGGAGCATAGTGTTTTTTAAAAACTCTGTAATGTAACATCAAATGGCTTCCAGGCAAATGCAAGTAATTTATTATCAATAGTATAAATTATGAAATTGATTATCCACAGTCATACAGTTGTGTGTTAAAATGAAAAAGTAATGTAGATACAAAACAGAAACTCCAAACAAGACAGAAAGTACACACTGAAGGTGGTCTTACATTTTTTCCCCTATTGCATCTTTTCTGTTTTCACAAACCTAAGAAACTGCCAGATTCCCAATTTCTTTTGAATACACTGTTTCAGAAATAAAAATGTGCGGCAGTAAGTACAATTCTCACTGGTTTTACTGTTAGGTCCTGGAAAATTCTTGGTTCTTCCTTATTTCATTCAGATCCTTGTTAACCCCGCTTTTCCCTTCAACATAAGCCAAGCATAACATATGATGATGCAGTCATTAGTATTTACTGTAGGATGTTTACAGCAGTCTTGAAACTTGTTGCTTTACAACTAGCTCTCAATATATTCAATAGGATTTTTTTTTTTGAAAATACATATGCATTGATTACCAAAATTCTTACCTTTGTATTATTGAAGAAGTCAAACTTAATGATGAATGCTTGTGAATCTCATCCAAGGACGACTTACAGTTTTAGGTCTGAAATGTTGATCTATCTATATCCCAATATTTTAACAATTGGCAAAGAAAATGTTAAAACTAAGAAACATCCATGTTGATCGAAATATAAGTTTATTAGTTTACTGAAATGTAATAGCAAATATTATAGTCTTGCAATGTTTTTTTCTTAAAATGTTCATATTACCACACATTCAGTGTTAACTACACAGGTGTTTCAGGAAATAAAGAATGATCAATTGGCAGTTTTGCCACAAACATATAAAATACTATTTTTCTGAAGACAAATGGAAAGTAGAAGTTTCCGAGCTGATCGTGCATCAAAAGCCATATATTTCAAAAACAATTAGTTGATTAAGCTAGTTGAAAATATTTTTTAAAATAGCGTTGTGTATTTGATTTCCCAGAAACTTTATCTGGTAAGAATATTAGCATTACTTACATTATGTCTGCACCAAGTTAAAATCTCAGATGGAGCGTGGGAGTAATATTTCCTTGTTTTGTCTTTTCAGTAAGCTCTGGAAATTTTTTTGCTGCAACAGGATACGACTTCCTGTTCCATCTGCAAATTGTTGCTAGTCAGAAAATCTGGCCTTGCAAAGAGATTTAATTCCTAACAAGGAGTGTGCAAACAGTGCAACTAGGATATCTTTGAAACAAATAGTATATTGATTACTTACAGCAAGATCCTATATATGGTTTCACAGAAATAAGTATACATGAATTCTGTAGGTCTCATTACTAGCTTAAAATATATAGATAGTCTTTGATTTACAACAGTTCATTTCATGACCATTCAAAATTACAACGGGACTGAAAAAATTTACTTATGACCATCCCCATGGTCACATGATCAAAATTCAGAGGCTTGGCAACTGACTCAGGGCGGTTGCCGTGTCTCAGGGTCAAGTGATTGCCTTTTGCAACCTTCTGACAAGCAAAGTCAATGGGGAAGCCAGATTGACTTAACAGCCGTGTTCCTAACTGAGCAGCTGCAGTGATTCACTAAACAACTGGCAAGCAAGGTTGTAAGATGAGGCAAAACTCACTTTTAACAAATGTCTTGCTTATGAACAGAAATTTTGGACTCAATTATGGTCATAAGTCAAGGACAATCTATATAGGATTGCTGTTCTAATCAGAGTTGCTTTAGCTGGACCAAGACCTATGTGTTCAGTTTACTTAAATCTCTTTTCCTTTGTTTTTTCTCAGCTTTTGCTTCCTACGTAACTGTGGGTGTGTATTTTCTGAACGTGCTCTCAAAGAAATTAAAACGGAAACTTGTCACAAGGTACGTTACCTCCTTGCCCTGACCCCAATTGCTCTCTCTCTCTCTCTCTCTCACACGCACACACACACACACTCACTCACTCATTCTTCTAGGATAACTTTGTCCTGCATTCCTTTATCTTAAATCCTGTGGATTTTTAATAAGGCTTTAATATTAGCTAACTAGATTGCAGTTGTGAATTAAGGAGATACTTATCCTCACTGCCTTGCTTTGATTTTGGATGCATCTAATTATTGAAAAAAGGATATTGGTTGTTTATTCAGTGGGAATCTTTGTTTTTTTGTCTTGGCAGCCAATAAAAATTCATTCAAGCCAAAGCTTTTTACTTTTAGCCAAATTGACATCTGTCTCTAGAACTAGGATTTTGTTTTCTTGGTTTTTTTTTTCCAGTTTTGTTTATGCAGCCCTATTCTTTCAGGAACTCTGCTGACAAAATTACTCTGTTCTTCATTCTGAAGTTCTCAGAATTCCCCCAAATCCAGTTATTTTCTTTTTGGTAATATGAATGGTTGCTATAGATCTAGTGCCACTTTGATTCCACAGGTCTTTGAAGTTTTAGTTCTTTCGTGTTTCAGGAAATGTCCAGGTAAGCAGGCAGGAGGACTCAAATGAAAGGTTAGCCTTAAATCATTGTGCAACCACAAGAGGTCCAGGACTAACCACTCCCATCTCCAGCTCCCATGAGTCTTTATCAGTTTATTCCTAAGAAAAAGCAAGCAGGCTGGAGATATTTCTGTGTAACGGGCATATAGTTGAAGTAGTTTAGTTTAGTTTACTTCATTGTCATTGCACCTCGTACAATGAAATCAAATACCATCTTCAGTGTACATTATGACTGAAAATAAACACAAACACACATCCTTCACATTCTATACATTGAATTGAAAACCCCTGATATTGCATTAAAATTGCAGTATACAGTAGAATTCTATAGAGTTACTGACCTGGGATAGAAGCTGTTTTTCAGCCTATTTGTCCTTGTTTTTATTATCCTGTACCATCTGCCAGGTAGTAATAATTCAAAAAAAGGGTGCCAGAATGAGAGGGATCTTTGAGAATGTTTTGAACTATTGAAGTATCAGCTGAAACTTTGCATGTGTGGATCTGGTTGGTTGCACCTGACAATAAAGTCTATGCTGTAA
Source organism: Pseudonaja textilis (assembly GCF_049901715.1). Lineage (NCBI taxonomy): Eukaryota > Metazoa > Chordata > Lepidosauria > Squamata > Elapidae > Pseudonaja > Pseudonaja textilis. The sequence goes on along the minus strand of NC_141992.1, from coordinate 16,881,997 downwards.
ATCACTTTTGTATTCCATAACCAACCCACTGAATAACTTTGCAATATGGACATCTTTGGCTTTTCATGGTTCTAGTTATTCATAGTAACATACATTCTGTGGTTGTCCACATTTAAAATGAACAGAGCACCCAATAGTGTGGTTTCTAAATTTGTTTTCTTTTTATTACTGCAACAAATGCAGGGTTTTGACATGGTGATGCTTCTTGAGTTTGAAATACAAATATCAGTAGACAGTGATGGTTGCTTTAGCTATATAGCGATTCTCATCTTTATTTCTCTTGATCCTTCACAAAACAAGTTTAAACATCCTTGCAGTTGAACTCTTTGCTGAGGCCATTTGATTGGTAGATGATTGAGAAAAAGAAATCAAAATGACAGACATTGTTGTATTAATTACTGTATTATCATCTTAAAATATTTCTTGGAAATAGATATTATGAGTGTTCTTTGTTTCATTAATTGCATTTGCAATGATTATTTTGTGTGTTGCAGAAGGTTGACTTTCTTTTCAAATTCTGATCAATGCCTACATTTTAAAAGAAAATTAGATCTGAAAGAAGAGAGTGGCTTGTCAGACATCAATATCCAGACTCAAATTCTAGTGAAAGAATTGCTAAAAATAAATGTGTATAGAGTATATATGTATAAAATTACTGAGCTCTGCAATTTCTTTAGTTTCCTCTTATGCAATGTTATCAGTCTAGTGCTTCCCTGCCCTTGATTAAGTAATTTAGAGAGGGCTTTTTTCAATATTCTGTTATCCTGAGATGAGGCAAATAGCTAAAATAGAAAGGCTTTCCATGAAACGGTGGGTTTCCCTTTTGAGATTTGTTCTAATACATGAGTAGACAGCTTCTTCGTAGTAAGGCCATGCTTTGGTGGGCATGCTGATGGACATGTCTTATAGAGCTTTTGGACAGTTGTTTTCCCTGGGGAAAAAATGAGAAGGAAGACAGTGATGGATGCATGGCTAGATGCAATACTTAATAGGAACAGCTGACCCTGCAGCAAAGGGATGTAGCACTCCTGTAACTTTGACACTTTGTGTGACATAACAAAGTACCAAATTGGTACTTCAAAAGTGAGTAAAGGCAGGTTTGGTGTTGTTTTGTTGGGGTATTGTAGGGATAAAATGCTCATATTAAGCATTTCCCTAGCCTTTGGCACTCATTTTCCACCAAAACTGAAAAAGAGAAAAAGCTTGAAAACATCAGACTTACACATTCTGCAGAAGAAACTCTTAGAGCCATCAAAAGGATGTTGTCAAGCTATAAATAGCCCTAGGCTATATTTTTGCACCTTCACTGTAGCATTTGGATGCACATCATTCTTGTACTGTATGTTGATGATTGCAGATACAGAGTAAGTATATGTACCAATAAAGGAAGATGTTTGTAGCTCAGGGTTGAAAGGAGGAGTCCTTGGTGCTCTCTGAGCTTGCTTGTTTTCTTCCAGACCTTTCATTACCTTAACTAGATAACATCATCAGTGCTAGTAAGTAGTACTGTTTGCTGTCAGTTTACATTCTGGTGACTTGCCTGTCTGTGTGGGTGGGGATCAGTCTTGGAGATTCTTTGGTTGGCCTATTTACTGATGGCTCTTTGGCAGTTTCTTGATTGGAGTATTTCTTACTTGATTGTTGGTCTGAAGTTGATCTTAGAGTTAATCTGTATATTGTACATATGGAGTAAAGGCAAATATTTTCTCTCTCTCTTCTTTCCCCATTCCCCCCACAATTATCTTGTTGCCCTAATAACAAGCTCCCTTGAACCATTGAAAGAACCTTATCTTTAATCACTTGTCTTGGATTTATGCAAGGAGGTATGTGCAGAAGGGATGGTGTGCTCAAGCTTGTTACTATCCTGTTTGGAAGAGAAAAGGCTTAACAAATTATTTGATTGCGTCTCCCGCGGGGTAGAAAAAAAAGATTAAATATAGTGTGTGTGGTTGCTGTTTTAGATTAGGGTTGCTGGGGAGGGACCAAATTTGAAACATCTGGAAATTGGTACAACTTTTTAGTACTAGTATTTCTGAATTTTTACAGCTTGTGTTACCTTTGATTTCTTAATCAACCGATTGTCGATCCCAGTCGAAACTTTATTTCAGAGAAGAATATTGTGACAGAGAAACTTTATTAGGATAATAGATTTTTTAAATTAAAAAGTTGATTTCTATTTTATAGCCCTCGAGGCTCTCAACGCAGCTTACGAAACGATCTTGCATAAGAATTCATGAAATGTAATATAAAAACAACAATCAAGGACCCTGGAGGCGCAATGGTTAGTGTTGTGGCTCCGATTCCCAAGCCTGTGCTGTTAGAGAAGGGGACTTGGAAGATGAGGAGCAGGAACTGGGAATGCCTTCCTCCCCAGGACCTTCCTCTCTGGCAATGCCTTTCTCCCTGATAATTCCTCAGGTTTCATCAGACAACCGAGAGGAACAGCCTGAGATTAATCAGGAGGAAGGCATATCAGAGCAGCCCCTGACAGGGAGTCAAGAGGACAAATGTTGCCTTGATCTTAAGCAGCGTCGTAGGGAGAAATGTGAGTGGGAGGGTCAGAGTATGAGCTGAGTCATTGAGCCACACCCCACAGGGGATAAAAGTGGGTGTGTTGTCAGCTGGAACTTTGTACGGGACAACGTTTGATCTTACTTCAGGTTTTCTTTGTGAATGAGTTTTGTGGTCTGCCTTGTAATTTTCTGTAAGTAGCTTTTTACTTGTTATCAGTTCGGACTTGGGAGGCAGAGCGTATTGGAATGCCAAGGACGTTATCAGTTCCAAAGAATTAATTCTGTGAAGTCCAAGCCAGCTTGCCTGCCTGTGTTTGTGTGAGTTTGTACTCTTTCATCTTTTTGGAAAGAAGAAAGGTGAGACAGAACAGGTTAGTATGCAGTATTGCAGCTAACTCGGCCCACAGTCTGGAGTTCGATCCTAATGGGGCTTGAGGTCGACTCAGCTTTCCATCCTTCTGAGGTCGGTAAAATGAGGACCCAGATTATTGGGGGGGGGCATTAAGCAAGTGCTATGGTCATTAAGCATATCAATGGTTTTTCTATAGTCTACTTTTGCTGAAAACTGGAAGTAAATGCCAGTTTTTGGCAAAATTCTAAAATGTAACATGGGATGTTGCAAATGCCCATAAATGTTAGCCAGGTGCTTAGCACCCAATGTGTGATCACATGACCACGGGGCGGGGGGAGAACTTTGGAATCAGGCTCTAAGTATTCCCAGAGAGGTCCATCGTGACTTTGAGCAATCGCTAAATGACTGGTTGTAAGTCAAAGATTAATATGTAAAAGGCTACCAAAGCAGCCCTGATAGTGCTAATTAATTAATTAGCAGCCCTTATTAGTATTAATAAATTGCCTCCATCACTACCGCTGCTCTGTCAGGTATCTATTAACTGTAGGTTTCTTCTTTTTTTTCATAACCTCACTCCTGATCTTTCCAGGCCTTTCCCTTCAGCTTCTTCTTGTTTGGCAGCAGGGTCTGTTGAGAACTAAGGAAATTTGCTATGGTACTAAAACATTTTGGCAACTTGGCAGCTTCTCTTCTCAAAAACAAAACTGTATCTAAAAAAGTTCATAGGAACCTTTTTCCCCTTCTGTACCGGTTTATCTAGGGCAGGCCTGTCAAATTCACAGACGTATCGTGATTTTTTTCTTCCTTTCCTAAAATGCAGGTGGATGTGGCCAGCATGTGACACATCCGGCCCACAGGCCCTAAATTTGACACCCCTGATCTAGGGTTTAGGTGTCCCTCTAGAAATTAGGTATGTCCTCAATAGGCAGAGGGCTGATTAGCTAATTCATCTTTCTGGATTTCGTTAAACAGAATGCATACTAAGTTACAGTGGGAGTCTTGTCTTCTTTTAGATATATCTGTGTTTTCACTAAGTGTGGGAAAAATGTCCAAACATTTCTGAATTCCAACAAATATGCAGGGCATGCTGTCTTCTGCTGTAAACTTCCTAGTGTTTGTTTACATTTTCATGTATTTCATCTCATTTTATAAAATCTTGCAGTAATGTTTGGTACCGAAACATCCTCACAGATTATTCATTTCAAATGATAACTTTCACATAAAAATCTATTTCAAAACAAACTGAAGGAATAGACACTAAAAGCAGCCTAAAAAGCAGAATTAATATTCTCATTTTACAGTGTTTAAGGTTAAAATGAGAATTATGTGCACCAGCTTGACTTTATTGAGGGAAAAAAAACCCTAGATATTTAAAATTTTATGAAGCCTTATGGTCAGACAAGGACATATAAAAATCTCTTAAAGCAGATTTTAAATTGTTTAGTAGTTTAATCATTAAGATATAGCAATAAGACTTATTTATCACTTTACAGCCCTCCCTAAGTGGTTTACAGAGTCAGCATATTGTCTCCAACAATCTGGGTCCTCATTTTACCCACCTTGGAAGGATGGATGCTGGCAAACCAGTTGTGTCATTGTGAATAAATATGAGTTGATTCGTTCCTAACTCTCCAAAGTAAAGTTTTCCCTTAATTGAGATACTGCCTGACTAATATAGCAGCATGTAAATAAATATTGGTTCTTTTGAAGGCACTGTGACTATATCACTTTCACCCCAAGGCCCTGTAATGTAGGCTTGCCTACTGGATGTGAGGAAGGGAGGATGAGATAAGGTAGAGCAAACAAAAGTTTCCCTATCTCCCTGTTTCTTTGAATCCAGCATCTCAAAGTCAAAAGTTGATAAGCAAAAGCAAAGAAGCTGTAGATAATGTGCCACAGAGATAATAGTGTTAAAGATTAATACATTCTGCAGTGTACTGGGATGTGATCAATTGAGCCTGGGGAAATATACATTTCTGAAGCTATACTGTACATGACATTCACTGTGTGCTTTAATATATACCTTCACATTATCGGGCATTTGCACACCTTTGAGCCAAAGTATTTTCAAGGCCATGCTATTTACAACCACCTTATGAAGAAGGCGTAAGTTGAAACCAGCTTTATTCTAAGCAAGTCAACTACAGTATATTCAATTGGCAGTAGATTTATTGTAAATCGTTTTAAAATGAAAATTTCAAATTAACAAACATATGCTCTTCTTTCAGACTTAAAACAGCCTATTATTAATAATTCATAATGTAATTGTGGGCTTCAGATAGAAATTCTGAGGTGGGCCCGCTTAATTTAATTATTTTAATTTATTTTCTCTTGCAGTAGATAACTTTAAAAAAACAGCAACAGCTGTGTAGTTCAATACAGTTATCCCCAAAACTCTTTTCAAAAAGCTCAGAACTTAGTTAACTGAAACAAAAATCCTGATTTGCACATTTCAAAATGGGTTTTTGAATAAGTAACAAAAGTGGGTTTCTCATTACCCAATGGTTTACACCATGCAGGACAGACACACGTTTGCAATTAGACAAAGCCCAGGTTGAGTATCCTCAGTTTTTTAGAATTTCATGGAATTTTTTGAACTAGAGCCTGCCTCAGGAAGGGAGGAATTTGGACTAGAAGACCTCCAAGGTCCCTTCTAGGTCTCTGATTCTATGATTCGATCCTGTATTTAGGTAGAGGGAATGTTTCCTGGTTGGCCTGGCAAAGAACAGGCTTTATTTGATTCAGAGGAATACAAACAAAGGTGTCAAATACACTTATTAATAAATCAAAATACCTGTAATTTCATGAGGGATTTTTTTTTGCTCTGTTAAAATGAAAACAAACCAGTAGTTATCTACAAAAGTAAGACTGCTGACATATTTGTGAGACAAATGTGTCCTTTAGGAGTTGGTTGCTATGTTTCTGGTAGCTAATGTTTGTTTGTTTGTTTTTATTAGCAATTAGCAATATTCCCCAAGTGTGCTCTCTCTTTGAAATCTTTAGACATTTACTCAGCCCAATCTGAACTTGTTAAGAAAAGGAAAAAAAGCCACACCGCAGTGAGGTACACGCACTTTAGATATACTTCATTTCTTAGGTATGATATATAATACAAGTAGTCCCGGACTTACAACAGTTCATTTAATGACCAAAGTTACAACGATACTGAAAAATGTGACAGGACAATTTTTCATATTTCCTACCATTGTGGAATCCCCGTAGTCACGTTGATCAGAATTCAGATGCTTGGCATTCGACTCATATTGTTGTGGTTAGCTGGCAGCAGGTGCGGACAGCTGAGGAGAGCAAGGACTCAGATGAGGGGCCAGGACAATTGGGGAGTGGGGGCTGGCAGCAGTGATGAGGAAGTTCCTGAGGAGCCTGTGCCAAGTGCACGTGCTCGTAGGATTGCTCACAGGAAAGAGCATCTGCAACAGCACAGGCGACTCGGGAGTAAGGCTGCAAGGTAATAGCCCCTCCTTCAAGAAGATAAAAGCCAGCTGTGAAGCGAATGTTCTTTGCAGGAAGCAAAGACGTTTTGAAACTCAACCTCCTGGACATTACAGTATTTTAAGTTGGTATTTGAAGATTCTTGTGTTGTGAAATATTTCTTATCTGTGATTCTTGCCAGTCTTGTACAGTTTTGGCAAGGTTTGTGCCAAACCTAATTAGTTTGCAGCAGCCTTTTAATCGGGGATTCGTAAGACTCATTAAAAGGTTTATGTTCCCCTTGGTTATTGTTTGTCTTGTTGGAAAAGGATTTGGGTCAAAACACATATTTAGAACTATTGCAGTGTCCTGGGGTCATGTGCTCACCTTTCGCGATCTTCTGAGGAGCAAAGTCAAGAGGGGAAGTTAAGATTCACTTTACAACCATGTTACTAATGTAGCTACTGCAGCGATTCACTTAAGCGTGACAAGAAAGGTCGTAAAGCGGGCCAAAATTCACTTAACAAATATCTCACTTAACATCAGAAATTTGGGGCCCAATTGTCCCAGTAACAATTGTCCTTCCATTCCCCACCATCCAGTCAGAGTTGAAGAAGCTTCTTGGATGAGAAGCATCCAAGAAAAGAAAAATCAGAAAGTCCAGTTGCCTCTTGAAAAAAGTACCTTTGAGCCCAATTGTGGTCTTAAGTTGAGGGCTACCAGTATTTATAGGCTGTATCTCCAATCTCTTTAGTCTCAAGGTTAAGTTTTATTTTATTTTAAAATCATGCATCCTTTAGATTTTAGTTAGACGTTGACTTTACTTACTGACACTGGTATGACACTAGTATGACACTAGCTGCACTGAAAAACTCCGGCACTTGAGATTATTTGAGGATCATTAAGTGCTCTTGATTTATTTATCACCTCTAGTTACACTAAGGATGTGGACTAAAGATCCTCGGGCTCACACAATTTAGCACTGTTCTGACACATTCATATTAAGTTGTTCCACTCAGCTTGTCTTGTTTCCCTTGGATTTCCATTGTATTTTTTTTAATCATCATCTCTATTGAATCTGAATCATATCATTGTTCCATTGCCCCCCGCCTCTCCAGCCTAATCATACAAATGTTCCTTAATTGATGCCAAGTGAGGCATCAAGCAGGAGTTTTCCAGCCAGACGATTTGGGAAATATATCAGTCTTGGTTGCTTCATGGGTGTTATCCCGCAAAAAGAAAGGAAGGGAGGGAGGTAAAAGAGAATGAAAAAGAAAAGGAAAGGAAGGAAGGAAGAGAAAGAGAGAGAGAGAGAGAGAGAGAGAGAGAGAGAGAGAGAGAGAAACACAATGTTGATCCTGTGAGATATTTTGGAATCTTTCGTACCATCAGCAATCCCCCTTGAGTTGTCTCTGTGAGCTGGAGGTTGGAGGTGCTGCCCTACTTTGATTCCAATCCTAATTACTTACATACATACATACACACATACATACACGCACACATACACACACACACACACATATTTGCCACCAGAAAAGGTAGTAGGTCTTATTTTCAGGGGATGTCTTCCACTGACTCACCTTGCGGTGGCAGCACCGACAGCCCCACCCAGCAGGACCCCATTGCCGGCCCACTTATTCTGTGGCCGCTTGTCACCACTTACACGCATTGCCCCTACCCTCCATTTTGCTGCCAGAGGCCTTCAGGAAAGGCTTCTGCAGCCGAGAAACGGGCTCTGGGTTGACGTGCGCATTGCCCCCTGCCTTGTTTCGCTATCAGACGTCTTCAGGAAAGGCCCCTGCAATCCAGAAATAGAAGCAGCCTCACGGCGAGGTACGTGGGTATGGGCCAACCTAGGTGGGGGAGGAAATTAAGTTTCCCCCCCCAAAAGACAGCCTAGCCGTTTTTTCGGGGGTCAAAAAAAATATAAGGCCCAGCCTTATTTTGTGAGAAACACAGTAAGTAGTAGGATATCTTCAGGGCCACTTGCCTCAATTAGCATCAGCATAACCTGTTTAAAAAAGCCAACTAATATAACCATATTGTAAGAAGCTTGAGGGTGAAACTGAAGTGAAAAAGTATAGCTTTTATATGAGAATGCTGCTGTTTTGGACCATCATGTGAGCCTCCCCTGTTGGCTTTCCGGAAAATATTAAACACTGTATTATTTTAGAGGAATTTTTCTTAAGTTTATATGTGATGCTATCTTGCTTTGTGTTTTCAATTTTTTTTCCATTTCCCAATTTTTGTTTGAATTTTATATGTTGTATTTTATTATGTTTATGTTGGATGCATGTTTCATGTGATATTTGGGGCAATGTTTTTGTTTGTTTGGGTCCAAAATGCAACAACCAGGTTGCTGAGCAGGATCCAGGCTTCTGCATTTTAAAATACATCTTCTAAAACAACTGTGCCAGCTTCCAGTTTTATTATTAATCTTTAAAAAAAAAATCTAGACTTAAAATATCCAGTAAATTGTTTTCCTTGCATGATTTAGAGAGGTTCTAATGAATTGCATAATATTAATCTTGTGATGGTTTGTGTTGAGTTTTCTTAACACAATAACAGAATTGGAATGGATTTTGGAGGTCTTCTAATCCAACCCACTGATCAAATATGAGACCCTATACCATTTCAGACAAATGTTGTCCAGTCTCATCTTATATCTTAGGGGAAGCAATGACATGTCTTACAGAAGTGTCTTTCATAAATGAATATAAATAACTGAGCTGTCTGTTCATAAACATTTATAAATAACATCTTCTCATAATTGATATTAGTTTGTTCCTTACTTACTCTTCAAATGGTCCATGTATTGCCTCTGTTCATTCTACATTCTATATAAAACATTTTATCAAAAAGTATTTGAGATGCTATTCTACAGCCCTTCTAACAGAACAAACAAGAATCTTCGTCAAACTTTAAATGAGGAGTGTTGACGTATGAAAAATTTCAGGCATGGTGACTGTGACATGCCACTTTTAATAGTAGAATGATAGATTAATATTACTGTATTACAGGCAGCAAAGGTTCATTCCTATAGAGCTAATAAGATCTGATACAGTACAGAAGTTTTTCCCCACTAAAATAGAGTTTCACCTCTAGACTTCTGTGCAGAACAGCGTGTACACATTTCAAATATTCAAAAATCTTCATTCTGAATTTTACTTCTTCGTATGAACTGGGTGCTTGTTTAGCAAAGGCAAAATTATAGTCTGTCCAGCTTGGTTTACTGAGGGCAAGGAGCCCTAAATCAACTCAGCTTTGCTTTGCAAGTAGAAGTTCTTTGCCATGTTTCTTATATGGAGAATACAAACGGAAATGTTCTAAATATTCTATTTATGTCAGTGATGTTCTGTAAACATGACTGGTTTCTATTTGATCAGAAGCAAATGCCTGTGTAGCGGGAATAGGCAACCCAATGCTCTATGTATATTTTGGAGGTAAATTTCCATTAAACTTCAGTCCACTGTGGTCAATGTGCCCATTGTAACACCAAACTGTCTATTGGTAGATACTAGTAATGTTGATATACAACATATCAAATATTAATTGGTGCAAATTCTTTTCTGTCAAAGGAACAATATAAATTTGATAAGTAAATCAAATAAAACAAGCTACATTATTGTTCTTCACAATTTTTACCCTAAATCAACTTACTTTGATTTGAGAAAATTTTAGAAAACTGTATTATTGTATGCAATATATCCTGAGAATTAATTGTATCATCTGCCCATTCCTTTCCTAAGGATAAATATAGTTGTTGAACTCTAATTTATGCAATCAACTTACTTTGATTTGAGTAAATAGTAGAGTAAATGTTATATATGAAAAGTCCTGGGGGTTTAATTGTATCGTCTACCATTCCTCTCCCCTAGTAATTTAAAGATAAATATAGTTACTGAACTCCAATTTAGGCAGTGGGAGGAGAATTGGTAATCAGGGTTTATCTTGGAAACCATTGTTAGTTTGAAAGTAACTCAACATCTCTAACTTAATTGTTGAACTTTACCTAGCGAAGTTATTAGGCATACCGAAAGGCACTAATGATTTTTAAAATACACTTTGCCGTTAGAAATTGCTAATTTAAAAGCACAACCATTTGCTTTGGAAAAGGAAAATAAACAGTGCCCCTCATCCTGATAATATTTCTCTGTTCCTCTAAGGGTTCTGTTTGTTTTATTTCCTTATCTATTCTTTTTCTTTTCTTTTCTTTTCTTTTTGAAAATTTTATTTGGGTTTTCACAAAAAAAACCCATAATACAAATAAAACATCTTTTTTTGAAAATAGCATGGTCCCGGGTTACACTTCTTCATGCAGACACAAACTCAATTTCATGCTCACTTTTATGTTCTATTCCATATCTTATTACTGTTTTACATTTTCTACATAGTTTTTTGCCTCTCTTAATTTTCTCAATTTTATTTTAATTATCTCATCTCAATTCAAATAATTATATTTATACTTTTGTCTGTCCTGTTTCAATTTCATATTTTCTTTTCTCATTAAACAAATTTTCTCCTGTAGTTACTAATTGGAGTATGACACCTTTATATCTTTTAATTTTATCCATTCAACTCTTATTTAAGCTTCAATATATACCTTGAGGTTATAACAGTCAATATAATACATAACTTCCAATCGAATTCTGCTTGGTACATTCTTAAAATACACACTATATTCTTAAAAAGTGATTATAAATATATGTAATTAAAACACTCATTCCATTCCAATTCAGTTCTATCATTAATATTCATTAAAGTCTTAACATCTTTAACATTTCTTTTCAATTAAATATTATACTTCCTTGGGAACACTTGTAAGTTTTCCGTAATTAATTTTTTTCCCCCTATTTCTCTTCCCTTATATTTTATAAAGCATTAAATAATTAAAATGTTCCCATCCTTTCCTAATTCAATTCTCTCATTCATTTTATTTCATTTATTTATTAACAAACATTTCACTAGATTACAATAACTATTTTATCCATCATTTTAATCATACATTGTTTCATATTTTCTAAAATTATTTCTATTTCTAATGTAACAATACTATCTTATGTACTTTTACAGGATCCCTTTTTCAATTAAATTTTCACCCATTATCTCTAAATAGGCCTTGTTTCTCCATATTTTGTTTCTGTCCTTTATAACTTCTTTTCCTTTCCTTCTTCCCTCTCTTCTTCTCCCTCCCCTTTTTACCCCCATGTCTCTCTACTTCTAATTCTCTCTTCTGTATTCCCCTCTTCTGTTGCTTTCTAATATTATACTTATTTTTCAAACTATTCTTCCTTTTCTTGGTTATTTTTTCAAATCTTAAACTTTTCATTCTCTTTCCCCCCTTTCCTTTTTTCCCCCCACATAAAATTACTTGTTCATTAAAGATGGCTTCTTCTTTGCCCCAGTCTTCTTGTTCTGCAGGCATTTCTTGTTGTTTCTCATAGTTCCAGATCTCCATTTCTAAGAATTGAAATATGAAGCCAAAAGAACTTCTCCCTTCTTGTGCATCTTCTTTGTATTTTTTAAGTTCCATTTTCAGTTCATCTAAAAGTCGTGCCATTTTAAACACTTTTAAACAACCACCCGATTGATTTTAGTCATTCAAATGCAATAACCAAAAATCCAGAGATCAATAAATAATCCAAATACTCCCAAGCTGTTTCTTCATGTTTCTTTTTTCCACTTTCTCTTCCTGGGGTTCTACTATTTTATTGCCAAGTTTCAGTTAAAATGTATCTTTTCGAAGTCTTGTTGAGGTTTTACTGTAAATTCCTTTTAATTCCAGGCAATCTCCTCCCTTTTTTCCAGTCTCCTCCCTTTTTTCTGCCCTTTTATTCTTTTTCTCTCCTTTCCTGCTTTTAAAAGCTTTTAAGTATCCAGAAATCTTTATTATCCCTTTGACATTTTATTTTCAGCTTAAATGCCTATTGATGTCAAAGTGGATTTTTTTGCAATTTCTTATATAAATCTCTTAGCTGTCAGTATAAGGAAAGGGAGAGAAGAAAAAAAAAACCAAATCCTTTCCCTTTTCTCTCTCCTTCGCTGCTTCAAAGTCTTCTTTGGGAACAATTTTACTTTTTTTTTTTTTAGCTTAAATTCCAGGGTACCTTAGTTGCTGCTTTTGCAGTTTAACCCGGTCAACCAAAACTTTCTCTTCTTATCTTCCTCCTGCACATTCTTTTCCGGTCGAGTTCTTCTTTGAGATGGCCGTTTCTGACCACCGCTGCAACCGCTTTCGAGAAAGGGAGTAATGGCCAGCTGAGGAGGAGAGATGCGGCTCTCTCCTCAACCCTGCTGGCAGTCTCCCCCCTCTTCATCACCTCTACAGGGTGGCTTAGCCCCGAAACCAGCCGGCTCAGCGCGCTCCAGCGGCGAGCACAGATTGAAACTGCACACGATCGCGGTTTCGGTTGTCCGCAAAGAGGCTCAAACCGGAAGTCCCTTATCTATTCTTTTTCATGATCCCGCTCAAGAGGGATCATGTGTATCATGTGTATTTTCTTGAAAACTACAGTGATGTCAAAAGCATTGCTGATATTTTATGGTATATTTATATGAAAATGACTTCAAAATTACTGTTATACTTCAGAAGAGTTCTCCATTGCAATATCAGCTTTCAGCTAGTTTGTGTAACATAAACCTAGTGGATAAATCATTGCCATCCATTGTTTTTCAAGGAAGAAAATCCTTCTAAATTATGTCTACAATTCCAGGGTGGGAGGAAATAGATGGTTTATGCTTGAAAAACAATAACTACTTTCCTTTTAAGGTTTTTTTTGGACTTAGTTTCTCACATAAATAATGGAACAAATGACCAATAGAAGGTTAGAGATTATTTAAAATAAGCACAGCTGCTGAAGAAAATACTCATAGCTGTAGGAAAATGTTTATTAATTAATGGCCTTTTGACTTAAGCCAGAGGTAACTGAAATGGAAGGTTTCATCAACTTCTCGATGAACTCTTTTACTGTCAAGGCCCTCCACATCTTTCTTGTAATGAGATATTTTCAAGCAGTGAATGAATTTCATTGAAAATATATAATGCTATGTCCTGCTATAAAAGTAGGATAAGCCTCATTACCTGTACACAATGTGGCAAGTAAGAAGAATAAAGGACAATTCTTCAATGCTTGGCAAGAAGAAACATCTGCTGAATTACAAAATGACATCCTTCCTTCAACATAAATAAAGGAAGGAAAGAAAGAAGAATTTGATTCAATTGAACGCCTCTCCATCCATTTCAGCCTGAGTGTAAAAAACAGGCCACATTTTCCTTTCTTCATCTGGTTGATACTGCTTTAATAGCTGTATTGCTTTGATTAAGAATTGGTCTAAATCTGGTATGGGCAATACTATCTCAGTGGCTTAATAATAAGGGAGATATGAATAAAGGGGAACATTAGGACAGGGATGGTAGGCATGTTGGTACGCTTATGCACGCCCCTTACAGACCTCCTAGGAATGGGGTGAGATCAACAGTAGACAGTCTAAGATTAAAGTTTTGGGATTTGGGGAAGAAACCACAGAGTCACATAGAGTATTCCAGACACTGACCATTCTGTTGCTGAAGTCATATTTCCTACATTCAACTTTGGTGCACTTAACTTTGAGTTTGTATCTATTGTGTGCTCAGATGGTCTCAACTCTGGCGGTTTGAGGCATGGCATTGTGTGGTGAATGAGTTCCCATCACTCACCTCAGCTTCAGCCTACTTTACAGTTAGAAAGCATATTATATGCAAGTAGATAAAATAAGTACGACTTCAATGGAGTGACAAGCTGGTGCTCCGTACAGGCAATCAGATTCTTGACATCTCTGAACTTTTCTGGTTGCGGTGCCCACTTGCGAGGCAGCTCTGGGAAGGGAGGGGTCCTTGGGTGATGCTGCAGGAAGGATCACTGGTGTTTCAGTCTGGTGCAAAGCCAGCTTGCCCTTCTGTGGCACACTTTGGGAAGGGTGCAAGCGTTTCCTATAACAGGGGTGGTACCTTGGCAAGCCAAACTACTGCTCTGCAATAGCATTGTGGTCTCCTGGCTACTGTAACATCATACACTAATCATCATCTTTATTATCATCATCATCATCATCATCATCAATATCAGTGGTTTATTTTCTGTGACTTCGAGAATAAATGTGGAATGATTATTAAAATCAGTGGCCAATATAAATAAACATACTGATGTATTTACTCATACAGAGGGAATGAATGAGGGTTGAACGATAAAGTAAATATTATTTAGTTAATTAACTTATTTTATTTTTATCCCACCTGTATTACTTTATAAGCAACCCAAGGCAATGCATATACCTAGTATCCTTCCAACTTGTATTTATTCTCCCTTTCTTCAGAAATACAAAGAAGTTCCATAGTGGTTTGGTTTTTTGTTTTGTTTTTTTGCTACAAGAATACATCTGTGAGGTAGTTTGGAGTAAGAAATTGACTGTCCACTGAGCAGCTGTAGCAGAAGAAGCCCAGAACCTGGGTTCTGCCAATCATAGTACATAGACTATTTCATCATGCTGGCTCATTCTCTTCTCTCCCTTGGGAAAGGAGGAGAAATAGGCTGAAAAGAAGCAGAAAGGCATGACTGTAAAGAGTTACTGAGAACTTTACAGTGAGAAGTTCAAAGTTTAAAGGCAATGTATGAAATACTGTATAGATAGAAGATGGAATGGTTTGCAAAGATAAAAAGTTATAGAGCTGTGGTGGCGCCATGGTTAAAATGCAGTATTGCAAGCTAATTCTGCCCACTGCCAGAAGTTTGATCCTGACCAACTCAGGGTTGACTCAGCCTTCCATCCTTACGAGGTCGGTAAAATGAGGACCCAGATAGTTGGAGGCAATACTCTGACTCTGTAAACCACTTAGCAGCAAAGCACTGTGAAGCAGTATATAAGTCTTAAGTGCTATTGCTATTGCTATGGAGTATACTGAATGGTGTTGGTGTATACTATTAGATTTTCTTTTCTTACTCCAGTTAATGCCTTTGCAAAACACCCCTTAGTCTTTTTTTCCCGTGCTTTCCATAACATTACATATTTTGGAAGGGAATAGTGAGATGATTGTGTATATAGATCAAATCCATCTGAAGCCATTACAATCTTTGTGAAACTTTTGCATTTTTTTTCCTCCCTTAAAGAATTCGGTGGAGAGGAGCCAAACCCAACTTTTCTAGAATTAAAATAAGGCCTCTTTTCAGAAATTGCAATAAGTACCTGTAGAGAAGGAAGCAGACTTTCAGGTATCCTAACTGGACACTTTAGATTAGTTAGAGCCACAGTGGCGCAGTGGTTAGAATGCAGTACCACAGGCTACTTCTACTGCCTGCTGGCTGCCTGCAATTTGGCAGTTCAAATCTCACCAGCTCAAGGTTGACTCAGCCTTCCATCCTTCTGAGGTGGGTAAAATGAGGACCCAGATTGGGGGCAATAGGCTGATTCTGTAAACCGCTTAGGGCTGTAAAGCATTGTAAAGCAGTATATAAGTCTAAGTACTATTGCTATTGCTATGAATCCAACCCCGCAAGTTTTATTGTGCTTGGAAATGAACAAAAGACAAGTTGGGCTCAAGTACAACTATGGAGTTTTTAAAGTGCAAATCAGATTGTTCTCTGACTATCCCATTTAGTGCTCCTAATTTCCAAAATGTTATAGTGACAAAGTTTTATGGGTTCCATTTTACTGATATAACCAAATCACATTAGAGCTATTACATCCATCTTCTGCCTTCCTGAGAAAAGAGAAATATTTTGCCCTTCACTGTTATGATACAAACCAGCCCAGTGGCGCCTTACTTAACAAAACCTGTGTATATCTAAATGGCTGAGTCTTTGTGAGACAAATCAGAGACAGACAGCATTAAAGGTTGAGCTCATCTACTTAAAAAATCTGCAAAGAATTTTCCTTTACAAGTGTAGGGGAAATGCCATTGAGAATAAATTATTTTTTTGTGGGAGTTTTATTTGATTTATGGGCTTTCTGTAGGGCCTCTTTTCTAAAAAAAATCAAATTTGTAAAAAGTACTGACACAGAAGCAAAATTAAACCATGATACGGAGTGTTTTTTCATATTCCCACCATCATTTGGAATGAAACAGTTATGTGTTGGAATATGGAATATGTTGGTAGATTGTTTGTTGTTGGTTAAGCTAGTAGCTGTCTAACTTTGGGGTATGGGTAGTCATTAACTTAACCACAGTTGAGCCTGAGATTTTCGTCATAGGTCATTGCACTCATTAAGCAGCTCACCAGGTGACTGACTCAACTTGATGACTGCAGGACAGGGCGGTGAAAGCGGCTAGGCTGGAGCTTCCAAGGCCTTTGGAGTTTCGTGGGTGAAAATGATTGCTTTGCACCACTGAAGTCTCCTGGGCAGTGTGGCTGTTTTGTGCTGTGCTATTGGGACTTGCCTGACATTTAAGGACGGAGCTGGGAGGGATGGAGATAGGCAGTTGGGAGGAGTTGCAACATCTCTCTGGCCAATCGTAAGTGCTGGCAGGCTGCCAAGCAAGCAAACTTTGGTCCTGTGTCCATGGGGGCTTGCAATAACGTTGGGCACAGGTCCTAAGTGCCCTCATTCAGTATCATCATAAGTTTGAACAGTTTCTGGACATAAGGTCATAAGTATTTTCAGACGTTTTATTTCAGTCTCCTGTAGAGGAACTCAAATGGTAAATTAATAATATTCAGCACATTTTCATTAATACTGTTCTGTGTATGAATTTTCAATTTAGAACATACAGATTTAGCTCAGTGCCACGTAGACTTTTATTTTTGTCTTCTTAATTTATTTTACTTAATTTTCTTTTCTAACTGAATTAAGATATATGGGATCTTGAATTATATTTTTTTTATTTTTTCATACACGCGCACATACATATGTGTATGTGTGCTTGCATGCTAGGCTTTTCTTTGGTTTTACATAAAGTTTATTAATTTGGATTGCATGGAAGAACAGTATTATCAAATGACAGAAATTTTTGATTAATTTTATGACTTTTTATTCAGCAATATATTAGTTAAATTTTACATAAAGCTTCATGTAGAAAAATGTTAAAGAAGGATAAATAATGTATGAATTATATTTAGATATGGATTTAGATACACTTATTGGAGTAAGTGGGACAAGTTAATCATGATTCATTTAGGTACCTTTAACTTCAGAAGGTGTGGTCTAGACTTAAGTTAGGAGGCTATTTTTAAACAGTCCATTTAAAGGAGCAAGCATTCTATTAGAAAGAGATGTACACAAAAGAGAATACAGGTATTTCTTAGTCCTTTTTTGTTGCCCACAACTCAGTTGTTAATCAAAGCAGCAGTCATTAAATAAATTGTCATTGTGATTATCATTTTACTGCAGTTTTTCTTCGCTTTACAAACTTGCCAAAGTTGTAAATGCAAGAATTGGACATAAAATTATTTTTACATCATCTTCATAACTGCCAGCAGTTGCTAAACAGGGATTGAAAACTGTTGTCTTAAGTATGTAAGACAATATGCACCAATTATATGTTTCAGAGCAATTGTTTAGGAGAAAGAGAAGAAAAAAAAACAGGTCCAGAGAAGTTAATGTTTGTAAAGACACTAGAGCTGTGCATATTGAATCTTCATGTTCAGAATTTTCCTTTCTGTTCTTAGGTCCAAGATGCTAAATACTTATGATGTAGTATCCCTCTTTGGAACATACATTTTGAAATGTAGCATGTCTTTGGTTCTGCTTTGCCCTCCATAGAGATCACAGTTAGTCCAGATGTGCAGAGAGCAGTCTTATTCTTCCAAACGCCAGTGTGCTTCCACAGGAACTTCAGCTTCCTGGAGCAACTTTGTTCTGTAATGCCTTTCTAGACAATCCATGACTAGTGGGTATGTTGCTGGCTCAAATTTGTTGGCAAATAAATTAGGAGACTTAATAATCCACTCCAAGTCTCCAAGTCCATAGATGCAAATACCTCTGACATAATGTCCTACAAAAGAGAATTGCACTGTAAATTGATAATGCCAGGCTGGATATTATTCAGCAAATGAAATATGCTGTAGGAATTATAGATGGAGAATTAGGGGAAGGAGAAGGGAAAAGAACGGCCCTTTAACATAATAGCCTAAAAAGATTAGTTACTTTTTACCCAAATTTTGCTTTTGATCAAAGATAAGTCCACATGTGACATGGACACACATGCATATGTGTATGAAATGGGGAAATAAGAAGGAAAGATCTACATTTTTGTTTCCTTTGAAAGAAGTTGGGAAGAATAAAGCTGGGTTTTTTTTAAAAGGAAGCCACAAAATTTTACTAATTGGATAAAACTCAACCAATTATATGTATTGGATATGTCTGTAGGTGCCAATTCTTTGTGCCCCACATCGTAATTAAATTCACAATTAGGATTATTCTGTATTGCAGTTTGTTGAGTCATCTACTGTAGTCTAACACAGTAGATTTCTTAGCATTGCTTCAGTAGGATTTTGTGACCAGAACGTTATGCATATTTGAGCACCTGACAAGTGATGACTTCTCAATGGTTCATGAACTAGGATTGTGTCATGTTCAGTCATTACCTTTGCAGCCATTGTGGACTTGTCCTTCTTGATCTTTCCACTTGATTGCTCGTATATTTCCTTGCCAAGTTGTATTTAGTGTAGCACCGGGAGCATCTGTACAACCAAGGGAATTTAGATATAGATTTAGATACACTTATTGGAGTAAGTGGGACAAGTTAATCATGATTCATTTAGGTATAAAATTTAGAAATACCAACCTTGGAAAGGTTTGTTATACACGTTTTGCATTTTGAAAAACAGATTTATGCTTTGGATGTATGAATTACTCTTCTAGTATTGCTTGAAGCCTCTAAAAATTTTTGGGTGAAGTCCCCATCAAAAGTTACTACAAATTGCATTTTTTCTTATCCTTTAGCACAAAATCAATATCAGTGAAATTTAAATTGCTCTGGTCCCCTCTACATTTTGGAGTCCAATCCTTGGCACATCAATCAAAGCTGGTATAACCCTTGATTTGGAATAAAAGTACACTTTCTATTTTAAAATAAGAATACATATGTAAATTCTCAATAGAGATTCAATCCACAAGGATTTGATGATACCTGCCTTTGGGGAAATTGCTTCAGGGCAGAGCTAATGCCTTATATTATGAAAACACTACGCAACCTAAAACCATCTCTATCTATTGGTTCAGATGGAATATGTGCCTACTTCCTAAAAAAGCTATCCACTGCCATAGCAGGACCTCTAAGCATAATCTTTGAAAAATCTTCAGGACCAGCTCCTTGCCAAAGCTATGGTCACAAGCCACAGTCATCCCCATCTTCAAAAAGGGAGACCCCAGCCTAGTTGAAAATTAAAGACCAATCTCCTTATGCTGCGTCACCTGTAAAGTCATGGAATCAATTATTAACCAATCCATCATCCTCCACTTAGAGACAAACAACCTACTCTCTAATAAACAATTTGGTTTCAGGAAAAAAACTATCATGTAATCTGCAACTCTTACACTGCAAAAACCTATGGACTACACAAGTCAATCAGGGCAAAGCAATAGACGCAATCTACATAGACTTCTGTAAAGCCTTTGATTCAGTGGTACACGACAAACTACTACTAAAACTAAAATCTTATGGTATCTCTGGACACCTGCATAACTGGATAGAAGCATTCCAGTCAAACAGACAACAAATGGTCAAAATTGGGAGCATCCTATCAAATTCTGTACCTGTCAAAAGTGGTGTCCCCCAAGGCAGTGTTCTAGGATCAACTCTTCATACTCTACATAAATGACCTCTGTGATCATATCAAAAGCAACTGCGTTCTCTTCTCTGATGATATAAAACTATTCAACACCACAGACAATACTGCTACCCTTCAAAAAGACCTTGACTGTGTATCAGAATGGTCAAACAAATGACAACTTCAAATCTCAACAAATAAATGCTCTGTCCTAAATACTGGCAAAAAAAATCAGGAAATAAAATGCAGGCTGAATAGTCAAGACCTTGTTGATAATCCAAACTCTGTCAAGGATCTTGGAGTACTCATCTTTAATGACCTAAGTTTTAGAGCCCACTATAACTGCATAGCCAAAAAGGCATTAAGAGTTGTTAACCTAATCTTACGTAGCTTTTTCTCTGGTAATATTACACTAATAACTAGAGCATACAAAACATTTGCTAGACCAATACTCGAATACAGCTCATCAGTCTGGAACCCACATTACGTATCTGATATTAACACAATTGAGAAAGTCCAGAAATATTTCATAAGAAGAGTTCTCCACTCCTCTACTCGTTGCAGAATACCTTATGCCACCAGACTCGAAATTCTAGACCTAGACAACCTAGAACTACGCCGCCTTCGGTCCGATCTAAGTATAGTATACAAAATCATACATTGCAACATCCTACCTGTCATTGAACACTTCAGCTTCAACCATAACAACACAAAAGCAAACAATAGATACAAACTCAAGGTTAATCACACTAAACTTAATTGCAGGAAATACGACTTCAGCAATAGAGTGGTCAATGTCTGGAATACTCTACCTGACTCTGTGGTTTTTTTCCCCAAACCCCAAAATCTTTAACCTTAGACTGTCTACTATTGACCTCACCCCTTTCCTAAGAGGCCTGGAGGGGGCGTGCATAAGCACACCAATGTGCCTACCGTCCCTGTCCTATTGTTTCTTTTATATTGTTTTTACTTTTCTTATATGTATCCATGTATTCATAACTACGTTTTTACTTATACCTATTATCTTGTAAGCAATTGACAAAAATAAATAAACAAACAAACAAACAAATAAATAAATACACTAATTACTTTCTAGGGGGTGTTCTTTGGAAGAAAAAAAGAAGGACCTCGACACGCAGTGCAGATGAGTACTGCTAGCTGTGTAATTTCTTCAGTCTCGGTAGTAAGCCAATCATTGAGAATTTCAGAGATTGCAAACTGAATGGGGCTTTTCATCTCCTGCCCTTGGCCGCGCTTGCTTCTCCACCAGCATTCCTCCTCCAGTGATTCTCCTCTGATTTTTCTCCTCGGCTGACACGCCCTCACCCATTCACCCTGGGCAAAGGGCCACAGCTCCTGTGTCCCACGAGCTTCGAGCTTCGGCATAGCCAATTCTCAAAAGGAGGGTTCATCCTGGGTTTTTCCACGCCTTAGAACAGTTAGCCGCCAACCAATTGGCTAGCTGCCAATGGGGGTTTGGGGGAAGGGCTGCAGCCAAATGGCTTTAGGAAAACCAAATGCTTGTTAGGAGAAGGAACAGGAGGGGGTGGAAGCTCCCCTGTACCTGATCGTGCCTCCCTGGTAAAGAACAGGGAGGGAAGAGCAGGAGGGGCGGTAAGTATGCCAGCTTCATCCAAAGGGAAGGGGCAGAGAGAGAGAGAAAAAAGAGGGGAGGGAAACAAGAAAGAAAATAAAGAAAGAAGAGAGAAAGAAAAAGAACGAAAGAGGGTGGAAAGGGAGAAAGGAAGGAAGGGAGGGAGGGAAGGAGACAAGAAAGAAGAAAGAAAGAGAGAGAGAAAGAAAGAGGGTGGGAAGAGAGGAAGGGAGACAAAAAGGAAAGAAAGAGAAAGAAAAAAGAAAGAGGGAGGGAAGGGAGAAAGGAAGGAAGAGAGGGAAGGGAGACAAGAAAGAAAGAAGAGAAAGAAAAAAGAAAGAGGGTGGGAAGGGAGAAAGGAAGAAAAGAAAGAGAGGGAAGGGAGGAAGAGGGAAGGGTAGGGAAAGTGAATGAGATATAGATGGACGGATGGACGGACGGACTAAGGGAGGGAGGGAGAGAAAAAGGAGAGGGAGGAAGGGCCACAAACCCTGGCACTAGACGCAGCTTCAGAGGATGCTTTGAAACAGCACAGCAATCCAGTGCTGTAAGGGATCTCGGAGGTCATCTAGTACAACCCCCTGCTGCAGCAGGAGACCTTATATCATCTTGGTTATTTTAGTGCCTCTAACCCAAGAGGAAAAATTCCCAGAAAAGGGAAGGAGTTTACTAGGCAAGGCTGCCATGCAGAGGAAGGCAAAGATAGTCCTCAACTTACAACCAAAATTGAACCCAAAATTTTGGTTGCTGAGCAAGAGCATTGTTAAGTGAATAGTTGCAGCTCTTAAGTAAGTCACATGGTTGTTAAGTGAATCCGGCTTCCCCGTGGACTTTGTTGGTCAGGTCACAAAGGGGGAGCGCATGACTCTGGGACACAGGCCGTCATAAGAATGAGTCAGTTGCCGAGCGTCTGAATTTGGGTCATCTGACCACGGGGATGCTGCAATGGTCATTAAATGTGAAAAACAGTCGTGTCCTTTTGCCAGTGCTCTTGTAACTTGAACGGTCGCTAAGTCAGTCACACAGTCGCTAAGTGGATCTGGCTTCCCGAATCTCCATTGCAAAGTGAGACAGCTGTTGAGTGAACTTTCACCCATTTTACGACCGGTCTTGCCACCGTTGTTAAGTAAGTAGTTGCAGCTCTTTTAATCGAGTCACACAGTCGCTAAGTGGATCTGTCTTCCCTGAGTCTCCGTTTCACCCACTACTTTCACCCACTACTACTCGTCATAAAGTGGGTGAAAACTCACTGAACAGCTCTTTCGCTTTGCAATGGAGATTCGGGGAAGCCAGATCCACTTAGCGATTGTTTGACTCACTTAAGAGCTGCAACTACTCGCAAAGCGCGCGCTCACACCGAACTGGTAGGAAAAATTTTTGGAAACCCACCGCTGGCAAATGGGTAGGGGCGTGTCAGCTGAGGACAAAAGTCAGAGGAGAATCGCCCAAGGAGGAACGCTGGTGGAGAAGCAGGCACGGCCAAGGGTAGGAGATGAAAAATCCTAGACCTAACTGCAGATACGGGAGGATCTCCATCCCACTTTCCCAAACTCAGTCTACAGAACCACACCTGGAGCAAGTTCTCTCATTCTAAAACAAATACCACTTACTGTATAATTCTGAGTCGCAACTGGTCAGAACCTGGTCAGAACCTCAGACGTGGTATTCAGCAGGTTCTGAAGCGGTCGCGGAAATTTTGAGTAGTTTGGAGAACTGGCAAACACCACTTCTGACTGGTCCCGCCTCCATCTATTTTTTGCCTCCCAAGTCCCAGCTGATTGGCTGGGTCTTCTTTTGTTGCCCTGCACAGGAGAACAGAGCTGGAAAGCAGGCTAGCGGGTTGAGGAGGGAATGGGGATTTTGCAGTAACCTTCCCCTACCACGGCCGCCAAGCCAAGCCACAGCCACCAAGCCACGCCCACAGAACTGGTAGTAAAATTTTTGAATCTTACCACTGCAGAACCTCTTTAATTTTTAGATATGTCAACATGATATTTGGGTGACAGATCATATGTTTCTCAAACTGCCAAATGTGGGTGAAACTCGGTGGGAATGTATTATTTACCAAGAAAAGTCTGGAACATATAACGTCATGGTTGATAGCAAGTATATCAATAACCAAATGGGTTGTATTTCACCTTCAAAGACTGAAGGACTAGGAGTCAGGAAGTAAGATGCAGCCCAGGTGGTTATGAACTTTATTTTTTACCTCTGCTGTTCTTACAGGATTTCTTCTCGTGTTTTAACATCATTTTACTTATGCATTTGTTTCTTGTCAGCCATGTAGAATAGCTTTGATAAGATGGGTAGCCATACAAATTGAACTACATGGATAGGTAATTAAAGAAAGAAAGCTGTTAGTGTCTTCTGATTTTTTAAAAGATTATATAATTTAAACCATTGGGATTGAAACAATGTGAAATCTCACTTTCTTTTTTATTTTAATTTGTTTTATTGTTTTTTCTCTCCCCCCCGCTCCCTCTTAGCTCGCAGGTTAAGGAAAAGCCCTCCAATTCATAATGTAATGTGAATTTGTTATTTTATAAGTCTGAAAGGGAGACTGAAAATAGATTTTGGAATTTGGTTAATGGTTTCCAAAAGAGTCTCCTTAGATTACATCTATCAATATATTACTAAAACCTCTCATTCCTGTAATTTTTGAGTGGGCAAAACAATGCATCATAGGGCAACAATTTTGAATTAAAGTACCTCAAATGGGCTAACTTATAGAATTGGTCCAAAATCTGGGACCCATGACTCCCGTTGGAATCAAAATTTGGCAAATTTTATTTTAAAAAATTACGACATAAAAAGCATTAAAATGTATATGACATAAATTGAGGGGCTGCCACAGAGAGGAAGGGGTCAAGCTATTTTCTAAAGCGCCTGTAGGCCAGACAAGGAACAATGGATAGAAACTGAACAAGGAGAGATTTAACCTGGAAATAAGGAGAAACTTTCTGACAGTGAGAACAATCAACCAATGAAACAGCTTGCCCTCAGAAGTTGTGGGAGTGCCATCACTTGAGACCTTCAAGAAGAGATTGGACTGCCATTTGTCAGAAATGGTGTAGAGCAGTGGTTCCCAAACTTTTTCAGTCCACCGCCCCCTTGGTGCTACAAACTCATCCTCAATGCCTGTCACTCAGGGGCGGGATTCAAATTTCTGTGGGCGTGGTCTAATTTGAGGGTGTGGTTTGCTGGTAACATGACTGGGTGGATGTGGCCTGCTGGTCACGCGACTGGCTTGCTGGTTACGTGACTGGGTGGGCATGGTTTGGTGACTGGCAAACCAAATACAAATGGTCCTCACTTAATGGCCTGTTGCTTAGCAAGTGTTCTAATTTATGACTGGCCTCCCCAGAACTACTTGACCTGTTTTTGGAGTTTTGACAGCCATGCACACACATATACACACACTCCGTTCCTACCCTGCTGGAGCAGGTCATTGGACTAGAATCGGCAAAGCATCTCTGATTAGATTCTAGTAGTGAATAGTAATCAACGATGCTTTGCCAATTCTTGTTGATTTGTTTTATTTGTATTTCTTTATTTTATGTTGCTGAATTGCATTGACATGTGTGTCCTTTCTTGTGCACAGCCCAGAAGCTTTTGAGATTCTTTGCAGCAAAAATTACCGACCTCTGGCTTTGCTCTACTTTTCAAACGTGCCGGCACTGCTGCGTTCTAGGTTCCAGCCCCGCAGGTCCACCCCATTGAGCCCGCTGCACTGGATAGACCTGCCCAAGCCAGTCCGAGCGGAGCAGTGCACCAAATCAATGGGGTGAGCCTGGGAGAGGGAAAGAGAGAGAAAAGAGAGAAAGAGAGAAGGAAGAAAAGAAAGAGAAAAGGGAAAGAAAGAAAAAGGGACAAAGAAAGAGGGAGGGATGAAGGGGGAGAGAGGGAGAGAGAGAGACAGAGACCTGATGCATTAGATTGAAATGAGGCCTAGTTTAGAGTCCCTTTTCCACATTGAAACATCTTTGCCAGCATCTTTGCTAACACATTGAAACATCTTTGGCTTCTATTAATTAAAGGATTTGTGGACGAAACATGGCCAAGACTATCAGGAAGCTCTCACATTTTGTTGAGGGTTTAAACAGGATCCACTGGACCAGACTTCTACCCTAAAAAATTACTTTTCCCCAATGTATTACAGTGCCAATTCTGAAGAAGGTAAAACCAAAATGTTTTGGTAAATTACAAGGAGAACACACACTCCCTTCTAACTCTGCTGCAGCAGGTCATTGGACTAGGATAGATATTTCATTATCTTTCTCCTCCCTCCCTCCCTCCTTCTTTATTTCTTTTTCTTTCTGTCCCTTCCTTCCATCCTTCCCTCTTTCTTTGTCCCTTTTTCTTTCCCTTTTCTCTTTCTCTTCTTCTCTCTTTCTCTCTCTCTCTTTCCTCTCTGTTTCCCTCTCCCAGGCTCACCCTGTTGACTTCGTGCACTGCTCCATTCGGACTTGCTTGGGCAGGTGCCTCTGGTGCAAGGGGCTCAATGGGGTGGACCTGCGGGCCCTCTCCCCGAACACAAAGGTGGCAGGCCCCGCAGGCTTACTCCACTGAGCCCTTTGCACCAGAGCGTGCAAGTCAATGGTGTGATCCTGTGGAACCTCGCCTCGAATGCGGTGGCAGAGGGATTTTTTCTTACCCTGGAATTGTGCCCTGCAAAGGGCCCACCTCCAGCACCCCCCTTCTTCCTCTTAGCGCCCCCCCCCGCTGGCTCCCTTGCCTCTTAGCGCCCCCCAAGGCATCCCACCACCCCCTAGGGGGCAGTACCACCTACTTTAGGAACCACTAGTGTAGGGTCTGCTGCTTGGGTGGGGATTGGACTAGATGACCTACAAAGTCCCTTCCAACTCTGTTCATCTGTAATGTAATAAATACAAAAATGCCATAAAATATTTTCTCTGCTGATGATGAACGTGGCTATATAGTGTATGGTCTAGTTTTTCAGCAAATGCACGTCTGAATATATCCCAGTTTTCCAGTGAAGGGAGTACATTAGAGTATCATTGTTGAAGGCCTTGAGAATCTGGTAAAGAAATATTTCTGGAAGGGGGACGCAAAGGATCATGGGTTGTCTGATGTGCAATCTTTGTTGAACAATGTACAGTAGACAATTCTATAATTCTGCTTACCTGGTATATGATTCAGGGTGACCCAGTAATGTTCGTCTGGACTGTAGGTGTCCCTTGACCATTCAAGCAAATCTTTTGCACGTTTATCAGTCAATGTAAACTCTACAAATTTTCTTGTGAGTACATAGTACGCAGTCCCAAAATATATAGTCAAATTGTGGGGTGGTTCACTTTTCATATTTTTGGTTTGATAGACATATGATTTTCCTGAAAGTACACATTCTTGATAACTAAAACCAGTTCTGTGTTTTATATGAGGGGGTTGAACAATTCCCGGGGTGATATTTTTACCATTCCATTTACTTTTAATGTAGTGTATAAGTTCCTTGTTTGTTTTGATGGGATAATCCTGACCGCAGAGATTAATAACATAATTCCATTGATTATTTAAATGGATCAAGTCCTTCATGCAGTTGATATCTGCTTGCAACCTGGAAAATCCTGCATAGACAACTTTTTCCCTCTTTGAAGCAATAAAAATGTTTTCAAAGCAGTTGACCAAGGTCTGGACAGCTTGCTTAAAATCCTTTGATGATTTCTCATCAATATGTATACAGTAAACATTCTGAGGCATGTAAATGGCTCTAAGTAATTTTATAAACATGTCCAGTTCCTTGTGAATGGTGACGATGTACGCCAAGGAAAAGTTCCTTTCTTCCTCTGACAATGGCCTTGTGATGAAGTGGAGTTTCTTCTGCAGCGTAGAACAGTTGCACGGTATTTGTATGCAGGTAGACATTTCTTTCCCCCCTAAAGCCTCCTGGCACAACTGGCCAATTTGAAAAGCAACTTCTTTCCCATCAAAAAGGGCTGAGCAGAGTTCATCTGGATAAAAGCCACACTCTTTTGGGATGAGTTTTTCCTTATCTGCCTTGAAGATTGTATTCCGTAGATAGAAAACACCAAAGATGAAAATGCAAACCACAATGCAAACTAGAAACCCTGATTTTGCTATCTCAAGTAGGTTCATCTTTGGCTTTCCAGGTGTTTTCTGGAGCTCCAAATGTTCTCTGGAGTTTTCTTCTGGCCACAGTTCCCTGAAACTGTTCTACCTAGGAAAGGTTAGGGAGGTAAACAGCATTTTAATCATTTAATTTAAATGAAGTTCAATGAAGCTTCATTCAATTTGAAAGAAAAAAAATACTTCATTGGTATTAAGGTTTCATATTACAAATGCAGGTGTTCTTGAAGACTGTCTTAACTCTGCTTTAACAGTTAATCTGCTTTTACCTCTTGTGGTTTTGATCATGGGATCGTTCTCTCTTTCACTGACATGAATAGAGATAAACTGATCTTTCATACAGCTAGTTGATAATCTTTTGGATTAGATAGAAACCTTGTTATGGATTTCAAAAATATATTTGAAGCATAACCAGAATTGGATCTAGTATGTTTTTTACTGTTGATTTTATGGGGAGACATCAGAAAAGACTGAAGTTTTCACCATCATCATTATAATGAAATCTAAACCATAAGTTGTTTTGTTTTTCCTTGAATTGCCTGAATTAGTTTTGTTTTCAAACGCATCGTATAAAATAGGAAGTGGTCTTGAATGCAGTTCATATTTATTCTGCTTGGAAGGAATTGTGACCCTAGCAACACTGCGTTGCCTTGCACTGCTGTTTAAAGAGGCTTTCTGAACAGTTTTAAGGGGTGGAGGAATACGGTTGCATATTTTTACCTTTCTGAATATGTTTTTCCACCAGTGTGGCTTTGTTGAAATATTAGAAGTGCCTCAGTATAGCAGTATGTTTCTTTAGCGTTCAGGAATAAAGTCTTCATCCTTGAATTCTTAGATGTTAAGTGTATGCAACCCTAGGAGGGGAAAAAGAGGCAAGGAAAAGGACAGCTTGTTGAAATACTGAGATTCAAACCAACAATTATCTTGTATTGATTTTTCCTGCTATAACAAACATTCAACCACCCTGTTGATTATGCTCGCATATGATGTCTAAATCATTATATGCATGTCCTTATCTTCTTAACTGGAATGATTTTTTAATCTCATGATATGACATATAGTAGCAAAAACATCTTATAATCTACCTCTCTTGATGATTTTGTGCATGCATTGGTGTGTCTGCCTGTCCACCCCACACACTCCTAAATCTCAAAGCTTCATTCTAGTCAAAAATCATGTTTTTCAACCTTGCATGTCAAGAACAACATGCTCCCATTTGACAAGTGCAGTTATAAAAATAATAATATTAATACTACAGTAATATACAGAATGTGCTTCATTGTCCTTACTGCTAAGACCTGGGCTTTCAAGTCGGAAAAATTTCCCGTTCCCGAGTTCGCAGTGCCGGAGGGCTAGATGAAGGTTGCACTCATTCTGCTGCTTAGCCTGATCCCTTTTTTAAAAAAAAAATTCAGCCACGGCGTTCTTTGGCGTTGCTGCTTCTGTAGGTCGAAGAAAAAACATCAGGAAAATCAGTTCCCAATAGAATTACGCTTGCCTGGAGGCTCATAGGAGTTAGGCTTAGTATGTAAACATCAACACAGCATCTTCTTAATAGGACAAGCTGTAAGTATCCATTGAATCAGCAAACGCTCTGCTCTCTCACCAGCCTTTCAGTGATGTGAAGACGGGGAAAAAGGGGGGGTGGGGGAGGACGCAACATTTGGAAGGTGAATGCAGACATTTCTCAGGAAAGCAGAATCACACTCTTGAAATGCCGCCTGGTGCAAAATGACTAACACAGCCAAGAATAGATTAATATAATGGACGTTGTTTACACTGTAATGAGGGTTAGGAACTGAATGGGGAGTGGGGAAGAATTACTGGAAATGGCTGTGTGACAGCAAATAATCTAAAAAAATATCTCTGTAGGAGGTCTGCAATCCACCTCATTGCCAGTTGATGTCATTGCCTGTCACTGGGGAGATAAGAGCATGAAAGGGACAGCAAGTGCCGTGCTTCATGCCCATTTATAATCTTTAGTTTTAAAGAGTGAAGAGAAACAGTTTGAATTGTTAAGATATTAAGATAAAGGAGAATATTTGTAGTTCAGGGTTGACATGAAGGGTCTTTGGTTCTCTCTGAGCTTGCTTGCTTTTTCGCAGACGTTTCATTACCCTAACAAGGTAACATCATCAGTGCTAGTAAGGAGTGCAGTTTGCTGTCGGTTTATATTCTGGTCTCTTGCCTGTCAGTGTTGGTGGGGATGGTCTTGGAGATTCTTTGGTTGGGTTGTTCGCTGTTGGCTTTTTTGGCAGTTTTGTTTACTTGATTGTTGGTCAGATGTTAACCTTGGAGTTCATCTATGCTGATCTGGGTGCTGATTGCTGGTGGAGAGGTGTTTGGGTCTTTTTGTTACTTTTTGGGCTGGGTGATAGTCTCTCTTGCATCGTCTGTAGATGTTGCTAATGTCTATGTGTCTGTTGATGGCTGATTTGTCAGAGTGCTAGGCTTCTATTAAGATGTGTCACAGCTCCTGAGCGAATATCCCCCAAGCTATGTGGAACCTCTTGAATATGTACTGTGCACTTTCATCATTAAGGAATCTGTACAACTCAGAAATGTGAATTAATGTCTAATTTTTTTCCCCCACATGCCTTTGTAAATCCTCTGTATGACTACCAACCCTTCATCAGTTTGGTAGCTTAAAGGGGACAGGTTTTTTTTTTAATGAAAAGCTAAAAATAGAAAATAAAGCAGGTAATGTAGAGAGAGAGTATAATCAATGCAATTAAGGACACAGTTTGGTGGAGCACAGATTAGATAGATAAACAGAGTTGGAAGGGACCTTGTAGGTCATCTAGTCCAGCTCAACCCTCCACCCAAGCAGGAGACCCTACACCATCCCTGACAAATGGCTTAAGGCCAAGGAAAACATTTATAGGTAATCCTCAATTTACGGCTATCACTTTTTGCACCTAAGCAGGATGATTGTTAAGGTGGTGGTTTTATTACCTTTTGGGGATGTGCTATTTAGCGATCACTGCGGTTGTTAAATGAATTACATCCCTGGAGTTTTGCCAATCAATAATACTGGACAGTCTTCACCATTTCAGAAGTGGAAATGAGAACACCTTTATTAGTATTCCACTAGTAATAACCCCAAAAGTAAATTGCAGGTTTGCCTAGTTTTTAAGGCAATGTTACGTTAAGGCAGAGTCACCTCTTGGTGACATGGGTTGCAAACAAATTTAATAAATAAAATAAATACTATTCTTGAAGTTTTATGTGTTGGCCATAAAACTAGTATAACTACGAGGATCCATCATGAGGGGCTCCAAATTACATGCAGGACAAGAGAAATCCAAGCCAACTTTTTTTGTTACTGCAGCAATAAAGATGTACGTTCACTGCTTGGCAGCTTAGCCTTTTATACAATATTCAAACAGAGGAGGAGGAAAATGATTGGTCAAAACTTGATAACTACATAGGATATCTTGTCTATCCAATAATATAAGAGTGGGGTTCAATTGTAATAAACTGTAATACCACTGGAGCTCTGTTTTTAGGGATTTTCATCATAACAATAATTCAATAGTCTTAACTGCCCAACCAATGTCTTTGGAGATTCTCAGTCATCCATAGCTGTCTCAAAGGTGCTCCCCACATCCCACCCCCCAAAAAAGGCACCTGGAGTATTTTTTTCCCTTGAGGAAGAAGAAGAAAACATTTTGCTTCTTATCCAAGAAGCTTCAGTAGTTCTGATGGTGCGGAATTGAAAGGATAGGTACTGACAATTGAGGTGGATGGTGGGGCAGGAGAGATGGAAGGATTGTATTTCTTTGCAGTCATCTGGTCATTAGCACTCTCTCTGAGAGCTACTGAGCCCAGTTGTGAGTTTATCGGTACCCTCAGGGTCACCTGAATCAGAATGCAGCTGGTTGTGGAATCTTCTTGGAATTGCTGCAAGGGCTTTGTTGTAGACTGGAGATAGATGGTGTCTTATTCCTTCCCCTCTGTTGAGGGAGGGTTGCTCAATCCTAACATAGATGGATTCTTTTGCCTCCCTTTCGAACCAATGGTCCTCTCTATCCAAAATGTGGACTTTGCTGCCTTCAAAAGGGTGACCTTTGTCTTTCAAATGGAGATGGACTGCTGAATCTTGTCCTGACGGGTTTGATCCTATATTGGGCCACATGCTTGCGAAATAGTAGTAGTTTTGTTTCGCCAATGTACAGATCTGCACATGTCTTCTCACTGCATTGTATTGCCTGTATCACACTGCTCGGTTTTTGTCTGGGTGTTATATCCTTGGGATAGACAAACTTTAGTGCATTCTTGGGTTTGAAGTGGACACGTTGTATGCTGTGTTGGTTGAAAATCCTCCTGGGCTTTTCAGATATCCCTGCAATGTATGGAATGCCAACGTTGTATGTAATAGAGGAGCACTTGCTGAGTTTTATTTTATTTTTTAATTTGATGAAGGCCCAACTAGTTTTGTCTGATTCTAGTGGTTAATCCTGGGATTTCTCTGCTCACTATTTAGTTTCATAACCTCTTTTCTGCCCAACAATTGTTGATAATAAGCCACTGTGTGGGTGGTGGAGAGGTGTTTTAAAAACAAAAAGATTAATTCTTTTGCAGAAAGATGTGCTAGAAGATCTAATTGTGTTTGAATAGCTAGTGTTTTCCAGCTGTATTGGACCTAAATATTCATTATTCACAGCCAACGTGGCCTTGACTGGGATGATGGTTGAGTTTAAAGCCCATCCTTTAGGAAGGATGTCAACTAAGGCATCCTTCAATATATGCCAGAATGAGATATGTTTCCTGCATCTATTCATATGGACATATTGATATGTGGACAATGGATAAAGAACTGAGCATTTTAAAAGCTTCATCCGAACAAATTGCCTGCCATAATTTTGCATTAAATCGGCACAGTCTAACAGCTGACAGTATTGAAGGGGATGGGATTTCTCAGAGAAGCAACCTTTTATTTAATCCAACAAAGTGCTAATTTCCTTCAATCTTAACTATCAGGGATTGCATTAAGGAATTGCATCTAAGGAGAAAAAGTCCTACCTTAGCCATAAAAGCCAGCTGGGTGACTTTGGGCCAGTTACACACTCTCTGTCTCTCTCTCTCTCTCTCTCTCTCAGCTTACAGGACTGCTATTGTAGGGAAAATACGAGGTGGAAGGTGTTAGATCTGTATGTTGCCTTGAGTGATTTGTAAAAATAATAAAAGTGGGATGCAAATAAATATTTTTTAAAAAAAACTTTTAAAAGGTCAATGGTGAAGCATGGATTTATGCAGAAAATCACAGACTGCATCCACCGCTTCTTAGGGTATCAGATAAACAATACTGTTACATAATTTTTCAGGAGGATTTTGGAAAGCTTTTGCTAATCAGGACAAACAGTACTGGATTAAATAAAAAAAATCTGAAAATGCAATACAGAGCAAGTCCATGTATTGATAATAACTTAATAGGAAAAAAATCATCATAACTATACATTTATAGTTTCCTTATAAGGTACATAATCAGTTTTGGATTGAGTATTACCATTATATATGCATAATACTTTGTATAAAATATGTAAATTGAGATTTAACACATATTGTAGAACATACAAAAAGCCCAGTTGAGAGTCAAGGAGCTTCTTTGTGTACAGTGAACAATTTTCCAAACAGAATTTGGTTGTGAGACTGGTGTTACAAGCAACAATACTTTCACTGTTCTATAATTGTTGAGCTGAATTAGTGAATTCTGGAGCAAATGAAAATGTTTACATTGTTTAAAAGAAATCATTGGCATAAAGAAAATTATTTGATACCAAAGATATATAAGAATTGCCAAGTTCTTCAACAGAAGTGATGACCACCAATATAATATACGTTTTGCTTATTATTTAAATCTCCCTGTCATAAAACTTTAAATTGAAATTAGGAGCCAAGGCCTTTAGGAAGGTTAACCATTTAGTTGTTAGGAAGGGTCCGCACACTTTCAATCACTCTCAATATAAATTATCATAAAAATTGTATTTAAAACATTTGATCTATCAACTTAGAGGAGTTCCTTATTTAGAAGAGCTTAAAAGGAGAGGAATTTACAGACCAGCCGTTCTTCTCAAGGTTATAGATTGTAGACAGTAAAATTATAATTTGGTTGAACACATTTCTTCTTTTTAATATATTTTTTCTAAGTAGGAAAACTTTGAAAGCACTTATACTCAGCAAAATGTTTTGGACTACAATTAAGTAGAGAATGATTGAATCTGAATATATACCGGTTTGAGTGCAATTATCAGCCGTAAGTTCTTTTGAGTTCAGTGGGGCTTATTGCCAAAGTAAATGACCATACCGTAAAACTTCTACTAATGTTACAGCTGGTTCAAATTTTAAAAGCATTCTTAAAAATTCAGAAAGTTTACACTCACCCAGTATTGGAAAGAGAGATGGTTTGGAGCCAAACTTAAGAAATGGGTAGATGTGTTCTTAGGATCCATTGCCCTTCAGGCAAGTTCAGCCTTTAAGCTTGTCCATTTTATAAAGTGGTTTCAGTCACATGAAAGAAGTTAATTGTTAACATGAAATGTGAGTATTTTGTGATGAATTTCTTTAACCACTTAGGTTCCTTGTGTGGACATCCAGCAAAAATAACAATTCAAATAATAATATTAAAACCTGATTTTTTTTCCTGGATTTTTTTCCTGCACTGTCATTCTGATGACCTTTTAAGGAAGCAAACCAGCTTTGGGAAAACAAGATGTGTAGATAGTACTGTGCTGTTGATTATAAATAGGCTTATTTCAGTCTTTAGGCTTTTAGTAGCGAATAGGAGACATTGTGCGGGGAAATAGTCTTGTATTATCTTTTCACTTTTTAGCTGCAAAAAAATTCGTATAATTATGACCAATTCCTGATTTGCCCATGTTATACCTTTATTTTACAAGCTGCTCTGCTTCCTAGCAGATTTCCAAGTGCAATTTAAGGTTGTCATTTATTACAGGGTTCCTCAACCCATAGCCCCGCATGCCAGAAACGGGTCGTGCAAACAAGTGAAGCCCCATCTGTGGGATGCAGGCTGCAGATGAAACCACGCCCCCTCTGGTCCATGGAAAAACCTCTCCACGAAACCGGCACTCAATTTTTTGAGCACCATTGATCTATAAAGCCCTACCCATCTTATTAGATCTAGTAAAGGGAGTCCTGTCAATTAAAGAATGCCATCTTTCAGGAACCAGGACATTTATCTTTTTGATTACAGACTCTTCCCTCTGAATCATTTACAGACTGTCCTCAATCACTTTTTCAGCAACAGTTCAAGCTTACAGTGGCACTGAATGAGTTCTAACCAGTCCTCAGAAGTCTGGCCATTGCAACATCCCAACAGTCACACGATTGCAGTCCAGGCGCTCAGCATCTGGCTTGCAGCGAGCCCTAAATCATGATTCTATGCCAGCTTCCCACAAGCAAAGTCAAGAGGCGGAAGCTGAGAGGAAGTCAGATGTTACAGACACACGAGGTCCTCATTTATCAGTGCCAGAATTGCTATCACTTACAATCACAACTGAGCCTGAAAGTTCATGTTGCTCAGTGAAACATTTGTTAAGTGAGTTTGTCCCATATTACGACTTTTCTTGCCACATTTGTTAAGTGAATCACTGCAGTTAGTAACATTAGCTGCCAAGAGAATCTGGTTTCCCCATTGAACTTTGCTTGTGTGCCATTTTGGAAAATGCTGGCATCCCCTGAGAAGTAAAAGAAGAAGCATTATATCCCAAAATAAGAAGATTATTTTACCGTTGACTAAATGATGGCTCCTATCCTCTGGTAACTTCTTTCTCACCAGGATCACATTCTGGTAAGAGAGAAATTCCCTGAGGATGGGGTCCAGCATGAGTCCTAAAGCTCAGAAGACTAAAACCTCTGGTCCTGGTAACCAACCCAGATTGGATCCTGCATTCTATAACTGGTCAAAAGAAGGACAAGTTTCACGGTAATTTACACTAGTAAATGTGGAAGAATGTTGAATTAATCTCAGGTCCCGATGACTGACCCAGTTTGCAACATTATCCTGGGACACGTATAATTTGCCTTTATTCATGAAATGCTGTTTTGTTTTGCTGAAAATGGGCAGTTCACTGCCTGTGTGCTACATGCAATTCTAATATACTACTTTTACACAATCCAAACTATTTTACAACTTGTAGCTTTTGTCAGAGGCAACCTGGTTTCAATGCATTTTTAAAATGAATTAATTTGGTTGGATTGCTCCTGCATCTTGCTGTCACATTAGGTAACATTTGAGTTCCAAGTGCCTATGGAGGTTCTCCGTCACCCAGGTCATCATGGTTGTGCCAAAGGTGCTTTGTTCAAGAGGCAACTGGACTTTCTGATTTTTCTTCAAAGAAGCTTCGCTTCTCATCCAAGAAGCTTCAGCCTCTTGGAAAAGTACCTTTGGGCTATTTGAGGTCGAAAATGGCTTTTGTAGACATTTCTTTGATGGCAAAGACATTTTTAAATCCAGGTTTCCCCAAAAGCCAGTTTCCCAATCCTTCCCCAGCCCGATAGACTTCCCGTGGAACATATTATGGTGATTCCTAAATGGAAGTCCTGGACACAGCAAATCACTTCCATCTTGCCTGATCCGTCCTTGTGTGGAAGGAAACTTCTCCATCAGGCAGTGGGTATGGTGCCCGAATCTGTGCAAACTCTGCTCTGTTTCTGCACCCCGTCCATTTTCCCTTTCCTCTTTCAGACAGGCCCCAGAGAGGGAGTCCTTTTTGGCAGGGAGCAGCAGCAGCTTGCAACCTTCCCTGCCAGCTTCCTCATTAACTTTCTGAGGAGCAGAGAAGATTGAAAATGGCAATCGTGAAACCGTGAGGCACTTGGCAACCAGTGAAGCCAAGCACTTAGACTTATATATCACTTCATAGTACTTTACAGCCCTCTCCTAAGTGGTTTACAGAGTCAGCATATTGCCTCCAACAATCTGGCTCCTCATTTTACCATCCTCAGAAGGGTGGAAGGCTGAGTCAATTTTGAGCAGATCAGGATCGAACTGCTGGCAGTCGGCAGTGAGTTGTCCTACAATGCTGCATTGTAACCACTGCGCCACTGCGGCTGATAGTTGTTAAACAACCAGTTATAAGTCAAAAACTACTTGTATTGGAGCAAACTACAGATAAGCTTCCATTTAAGGACATTCTGGCAGCATTTTTGATGGAATTGTCTGCAGCTGGCAAACACAATGAACCTTTGTTGATAAGGAGGCACATAGAGACTGCCTTTCAAAGCTGATGAATGAACTTCAGCCAAAATTAAAATGATTTTGCTTGGCAAAATAATTGGCCATCGCATTAAACAATCTTTCATTTTTCAATATAAAAGTATCAACAATTGCGTAATTTGTATAATAATAATAGCAGCACAGAATGGCAAACATAAAACCAAGAACAATTATGCACTGCTAAGTGCTTGCCTTACCAGGGATAATAAGTAATGAAACTTTTACATGTTTCAATTGTAATTATACTATACTTAATACAGTATATTTATGTATTAAGTACAGTATATACTAGATATGAATAATGTGAATAACATCATTAGATTTGATAGAGAACTATCACAACTGATCATTAACTTCAGCCATTTTTCAAAATGTTTCTGTCTTCTTTCTGCCATGGCCTTATTCGTTTTTAGAAAGTTTCAGTAACTGAGATTACAAAACCTGGTATATTTCAGAACAGGGAATTGGAAAGTAAGCTCCCTTCTCCCTCTTATGCAAAGCACAAATGAATGTTGGCCACCTCTTATCTAAAACCATTATGTTTTAGTTTCATTTCTTGTAGGCAGAGTAATAAGAGATCTGATTTCTGTAGCATTATTACAACATATTTTAGTTTTATTTCAAAACAACCACCAATCTATGAAGCTCTAGTTCTGATTATAAAAAATCAAAAAGGAAAGGAAACCTGACTCATAAAAATTGTGTTTAATTTTTTTTTCATTCCAGAAAAAGATAAATTAAAATACTTGAGTAGAATTTCTGAAGTATGCTTCCGATAATATGCTCTTCCTGGATTCCCAAACTTTTTAAAGCAAATTCCATTTACTGACATTCTGGTGATTTGCACTGGCAATTGTAACAGTATAATATTTAGGAATTTTAGGTATATTTCTATGGAGGTCTACCAAGAGCAGAATCATGCAAATTGTGGTATTCCCTGTGTTAGTCTATGGAATTCAAAGTTGGACTTTGAAAATTTAGGATTGAAAGAATATTGATGAACTTTTCTGTTGGAGAATGTGGACTGTCAAGAAAGCAAATAAATGGATCCCTAATGCTGGGAAAGATGAAAAGAGAGAGAAGAACAAGACAAAAAAGCAGAAAGGTGAGTGGACTTAGTTTCAGAGGTGGCGAGTGTGCACCATTGGAAGATCTGAAAGACCAGATTTGGGACAGATTATCATAAAAGAACATCTGTGGTTACTACCAGTCAAGCACAACTTCATGATACATAATCCGTTGAACTGTTACTTCTACAGTATGAGTGAGAGGCTCTGACTTTCTTCCTGTTCTCGCTCTCTCCATCTTTCTTTTTTCTTTTCTTTTTTTCTTTCTCCTTTACCTACCTACCTACCTACCTACCTACCTCCCTTCCTTCCTTCCTTCCTTCCTTCCTTCCATCCATCCATCATAAGGAAAAATGTTGTGGCTTTAGTTAGGAATTTATTTAGATTCCTTTCATAGGCTTGATGATGTGATTTAGGGTAATGTCTGTATGTATATAAAATATTTTAAAAATCATGCATATTTAAGAGAAAACATTTATGTACATTTTTTTAAATAATCAGAATCTGAAAAAGAAGTCTTGAAAATTGTAGATTTTCAGAAGAGAGAAGCAGATTGTAATTCATGTGAAGCAGTTCAAAAAGATTTGAAGAAACCTGCCTGGCAGTAGCAGTTTTCTAACCTTTAACTGTAGTAGCTCAACTGTTTTTCAGTTAGTTTTCTTGTTACAAGCCAAGATATCACCATTTTCTTTAAAGAAGATTAGATATTATCAAAGTATTTTGTTAGCTGGATCCTATTTGATAAGCTGCCTAAGTAAGAATGTACATTCAAGAACAAAGACCTATTCAGGTTTAGTGGCATCAGGACTTGATGATCTAAGATTATTGTTAAACACAGGGTTTTATTGAGAGAATAATCTAGTTTTGCATTCCCAGCTGGGTAAAGTGCTACACTAATGGTATCCGTATAGCAATGACCTTGAGAAAATGACACTGACATAGAGTAACAACTAATGTAAAACTGTGCATGTTTAAATGAATGAGGAAAACTGAATAGCAATAGCACTTAGACTTTTATGCTGCTTCATAGTGCCCTTCAGCCGTCTCTAAACAGTTTACAGAGTTGGCATATTTGCTTCCTGTCTCATTTTGACATACCATCTCTTTACAGCTGAATCCCAAACACGACATTTTGAGCCTTACCTGATCAGGCTAGTTGATCATTTAATCCTGGAATCCTTCAAAATGACCAGTGGAGATAGATGTACAAAGCTTTCAAATGCAGAGACTGAAGGGTGTTTCTTCTACTGTTCTCCCTAGCTAGCAACAGCTTTTTAAGATACACCACCTAGTAACGTGAAAACAGTGAACAAAAGATATACAGCCTCTACCCAATAGCCATGTACTTGTTACTCTCAGCGGTGAATGCATAGCACTTGGCAAGCTTATCTACTTCCCATTACGGTTGCTCTGCAGTTCTGTATAAATCACTCAGTCCCTGCCTCCTTCTCTTTTCTCAGCACCTCATAATGTCACCAAGCAAAATCCTCAAGGGGAACAAATTGTACAACCGAAATATGTGCAAGGTGCACTGAATCTGAATAAGTCCCCCATGGGAGAAAATATGTTTCTTAAGAGCCAATATGCATCCATGTTTCCCACAGGTTTTTGTCTGTTCTGTGCCACTGGTATCTACTGCCTGTTCTATGATTCTACCATTGGTATCGTATCCCTCATCCAGGCCCAGAAAAACACATTTTACGGATATCAAATAAATAAAAGGTCTTCTAGTGGGATTCTGTGTGAGCTCTGTCCTCCCTCCCAACTGTTGCTCTGTGATAAAACAAACGAAGCAGCATGCTTACTCCAAAACAACATAGAGATAATTTCACTAGGAATCTCGCTGAGAAAAAGTTACCCCAAAACCGTCATTAACAATAAGAGGAAATAAGCTTACCGGACTTCAAAGTTCTCTTGCACTAGCTTCCTGTTACATCAGGCCATGTTACACTGGAAGAATACTCACTGCACAGGCAATCAAAAGGGGATATTGCGAAAGTAAGCTCAGAAAGATGAGCACAAACTCCATAATGGGTTATTTGATCTCCTCCATCATTGTCTTTTCCTTGGCTCTCCACGGAAGTACACTAGTTCTCAGTCTTTCAGCTACTGCAGGCATTCAA
Organism: Pseudonaja textilis; assembly: GCF_049901715.1. NCBI lineage: Eukaryota > Metazoa > Chordata > Lepidosauria > Squamata > Elapidae > Pseudonaja > Pseudonaja textilis. The sequence continues at coordinate 16,841,837 of NC_141992.1, read as the reverse complement.
GTATTTCCAAAATGTTGCCCATGAATGAGATAGAATCCAGTTCGTAGCGAGAACAAAACAGGTGAAAATAGCAAAGGAGCTGTTGGTTTTTATTTTCTTAATGGGGTTGTCTTTGGTTAAAGCCTTTTGGCTCTTACTCTTTTTTTTTTTTTTACATTCCAAATATAATTTAGATATCGAACCTTAAGCGTCAGCTTCCACCTCATGCTTGCACTTTTCAGTCATTCAGTATCGGCTACCATGAACTCATGGGAGGCTAGATAAAAGGGAGGAGGCTTCAAGGGAAACGAAAGGCTTCAAGGTCAAATGGCTGAGAACGGAACATGGCTGCATACCAAATCTAGTGACCTTTCCAAAAACATGTTCTTTGAATTTGACTGGACAATGGGGGCAAGCAAGGGGAAGAACCTATGAGGAAGAAATGGGGAAAGTTACACTTGGGGATTTCAGTTTGGGTTTTGTCTTTATTGTGCTTCATTTGACCTCTAATATACGATATCTTTTCTCAATAAATGGAGTTGAGGATTGTTCTTTCTTAGAGACTCAAGTTGAGGCAGGTCTGACACTGAGTGAGTTATGTTTACTTGTAGACGGAAGCCATAGCTCTTCTTTGCATATAGGTTGCATAACGCCATGTTTATTTTATGTGTAAAGCTTTATTTTAATAAAGTTTGAGGGGCGGAGAATACAGGCATTTCCTGTTAAATATCCTTGCTGGATGAATGAAAATGATTAAAAAGTTATGTGCCTTGCCTGACGAATTAATCATGGCAGAGAAAACAGACCCCTGAATTACAGATCTGTGATAAAAGTACACATTTAAATCTAGGTGGGTTTGTGGTTTTGGGGGGGTTAATAAAATATTTGCAGTATGAATAACATTTTTTTTTTACTTTTTAGCTTCTGTTTGGAACTGTACTGTATCATAAACAGCCACTCTCTCTCTCTCTTTTTTTTTTCCTTATTAAAGTGTGGGGTCCCCTTTCAAGATGACGATGTGATTGTCCTTAATGGCAGTAAAGAGGACGTAGAGATGCTAAAGAAAAGAATGGAGGAGCGAAAGCTGAAAAGTAAATTAGGGAAGGTAAGATCTAAATACATTTTCTGGAGTTATATGCAGATACAAGGATAAAATAAGGACAGGGTTGGCATGGAAGTTCTTGGTTCTGGAGGAATGGGGGGGAATGGAACCAGTGGTGTTATTCTACCGGTTTTGGCGTACTGATAGCACCAAAGTTCAGCGAAGAACAGACTGGTTCTCTCTGAGGAGCTGCAGTTCGGCCCGCCTGCCCAGGCTCCCATACTCACCTTTATTCCCTGCACAGCAGATTGCCGCATGGCAGCTGTTTGAAGCGACAGGGATGAGTGCAGGATTGCAGGAGGTGAGTCGGAAAGCCTCTGCGCGTGTTCAAAGTGCACATTTGGTGCACACGGACGTGCATACAAAGTGAGCACATGCGTGTTTGGCATGCACATATGTGCACGCAAAGTGTGTGCATGCGACAAGCGTGCCCACCAAGCCACGCCCACTGAACCGGTGGTAACCTACTTTGAAACCCATAACTGTTTTTACAATAAAAAATGTCACTCAGATAATTTCTGCTCCCCAATAACGTTGCTGTGCCCAGTGGAACTCATCACAGAACGCTAAAGCGTAGTCTAAATGGCTTCTCAATATCCTTTGAATAAGCAATTTTACATGCCAAAAACATTGGCTTCCATTCAAGACACTTAACACAGTTCATTGGATTTCAGCCAATAGAGGTTCACAGCCTGTTAGATCCTTGACTACATTTTCACCAACGTTTGGTCCGTAAAGAATGTAGCAGCTGTTGATTATCTTAAAAAAAAAATTTGACCTCTATCTAGAGGCAGAACCTTTAGTAAGCTGTATGTCGCCAGCTTCTGAATTTCCAAAAAAATGTAATAAGACCAAATAGTATGTGAAAAGTGGGGAGAGAAAGCGGGGGAATATGGATGGAGTTAAGCCATGTCTGTAGCCAGCTCTATTCTTTTCAGAAGGTCCCTAACCCCATCTGATTAGGCCAACTTTTAACCCTATGAGACCCTTCTGTTGTTTTCAGTCCATTCTATCATTGATCAAAAAAAAGGAGAAGTTTCACATTGATTTTCAATATTAAATATGAAAAAAACATTGAATTAATCTCTTGACTTGTAATAATTCATAAAGTCTTCGATTATGCAGCCAAACAAAACATCCTAGCCATATATGGATTATGTATATCTGTATGTAATATCCTGGTTTTGAAGCCTAAAAGTGTTGATGGAGGCATTGTTTAGCAATAGCAATAGCACTTAGACTTATATACTGCTTGATAGTGTTTTACAGCCCTCTCTTAAGTGGTTTACAGTGTCAGCATCTTGCCCCCAACAATTTGAGTCCTCATTTTACCCACCTCGGAGGATGGAAGGCTAAGTCAACCGTGAGCTTGGTGAGATTTGAACTGCCAAATTGCAGGCAGTTTATACACTATAATACTGACTCACTCTCTACTACGGGTCTTTTCACGCATCCCAAAAAAACACACACCTCTTAAAAAAAACACACTCAAAACTTCAGCACACTACTTATTTCTACTACTTGTTCTACTACTTGTTTCATTTCCCTAAGTTTGAAGACTGCATCAAGCAGAGGAAACAGAAAAATATGAATGTCCAAAATTAAAAGAAAAATAGATGTTGAATTTTGGGAATGGACTGGTAAGACTAGTCTTCCAGTAGATTTTGCAGTTGATCCACTCCACCAAATAATTGTTTTGTCTTATTTCAAAAGACAAATTTGTTTAGAATCTAGTTAGTGAAGAGAAGGACCAGGGGAGACATGATAGCAGTGTTCCAATATTTGAGGAGCTGCCACAGAGAGGAAGGAGTCAAGCTATTTTCTAAAGCACCTGTAGGCCAGACAAGGAATAATGGATGGAAGCTGAACAAGGAGAAATTTAACTTGGAAATAAGGAGAAACTTTCTAACAGTGAGAACAATCAAACAATGGAACTGCTTGCCCTCAGAAGTTGTGGGAGCGCCATCACTTGAGACCTTCAAGAAGGGATTGGACTGCCATTTGTCAGAAATAGTGTAGGGTCTCCCGCTTGGGCGGGGGGTTGGACTAGATGACCTTGTTACAAGGTCCCTTCCAACTTTGATTATCTGTTATATCTGTTATAGAATCTTGTTAAGGTTTCAAGATGCTCTAAGGTGCTTGGTGATCACACTGAGTTCAATCAGTAATACCTTTTAAGGTCAATTATCGACCTACTCAGGAGTGAGAAACGGGTTTTAAAAAACCAAAAGCCATCTTCTCTTAATTTATTTCTCTAGAATGAAATGATAGTATGCCATCTAGTGGATGACAGATGATACAAACGTACAGGGTTATCCATCTCTTGAAATTAAATTTGCTTGACATATTTCTGTGTGTACTTTTGATGCATTGCTATGGTACGCTTGGGGTTTTTTTAGTAGTTGTCTTCTTTTTTTGAAAACTCCGACAACCTAAGCCTCATATAAGAGACAATTGATTTCCAAACTCAGATATAACAACTTCCCTTCTTTGGCCCAGAAAATGAAGTCGACCACATACTTTTCATGTTGGCTTTGCTCATTAGACCTATGAACGCCTTACTTCAGGGGTGTCAAACTCAATTTCATTGAGGGCTACATCAGGGTTGTGTTTGACCTTGGGAGGCCAGGGTGGGCATGGCCAGCTTGTTGTCACTCATGTTGAGGGCACCTATGGTGACATGAACCCTCTGCCAGCAAAAACGGGCTCCCAAGTTCCATTTCCAGCTGTGACAGCCTCCTGCAATCTTCTGCCAGCAAAAACAGACCTTGGGAGGTCACGCTGCAGTCCGAGTTCCATTTTCTCTGGCAGAGACACCGTGGGCTGGTCCTTCGCTGTTTCCAGGGCCAGATCTAAGCATCCTGCAGGCCATTTTGGCACCTCTGCCTTACTGGAATATCTGCCAGAAGTGCATATTGACAATACATCTGGATTCAGAATACAAATTTTCTCTTAGGACAAGCACGTTTGCTTCATAATTTTTTCCCAGTACATCCTTATATACTTGCCTTTCAACATTATAAAATAAAAATGGACTTAGAAATATATAGCCTTGCCTTTAGATGATTGTGTAGTTTTGGAAGTTTAAAGCAAGGATGAATGAATGTGTAAAGCAAATCCCAGTCAAGAATATTCCTAGTTATCATATGTATCTTTGGATTTTGCTAGTCGCTGAGCTTCTTAAATCGTTTCTGCTTTGTTTCTTTTGTTTCAGAAGTCTAAGAAATCTAAAGCAGTAGAGACCATTGTGAAATCGGAAGCCGCTGAAGGTGAGTTGTTTACGTTGGGTTCAGTTATTAATGCAAAAAAAAGATTAAAGGTCTTATAAATCAAAATAAATAAAATGTATATTTTTATTCTGTTGTTTATTGCAAGGATTGTGAGCTCTTTTATTGTATGGAAACTATATATTGAGTGTGTCTGCAGAATCTTCTTATTGAATTAACTGGTTTTTTGGCTTTTCAGAGTACGTTGAATCATAAATTAATCAGAAGGTTGTTATACATGGTTATGCCAAAGAAGTTTAACCAAGGTTACCGCAAAGATTATCAAGTTGCACAAACATTTATGTCTGTAGATTTCCCATTTTTTCCGATTTATTAATGCTAGGTGTAATGTACTTGGTAAAACATGATAGTTGAACACCAAGTGATGAGATTGGAAAAAAGTAGGTACAAAGTTTATGCCGGTAAAACTTAACACAAATGTCCTCATTCTGAAAAAAAAAAGTAAGCAAACATTGACAGTTTTTTCCTCTTTTCTTTCAAAATTCAGTCAGTTGTTGCTTCTCAAGAATAGGCTGATGGAGACTTGTCTTCCTGTGTCAGTCACAAAGTAATATAATTGAAAAAAGAGTTTCATTAATAGAACTAATCCATGCTGCACCATTTTACCTTTTTTACTATTATACAGCTTCACAGAGTCCATCTCAAGTAAATACTGCAAAAGATATTACGCAAACTGGAGAAAAGAGAAGCATTGCCTTCTGCAAGAGTACAGGTTTGTGTAACATTTTCAAACCTAATTTATAAATCCTCCATTCAATAGTACTAGGTGAAGCTGTTGCAGCCAAGTGTCCTCTTCATTTCCATAAACTGAAAGATCAGAGTTTACAGAATTAAGTTCCTTTCTTATTGAGAGTACTTTCCCTATTGCTGTTAAGCACTGTTAAGTGTTGAGTTTTAAACCTACAGAAAGTATCCAGGCTTCCATCTTAAGTAAAAATTGAAAGTGAAATATGCAACTGTGCTAAGCAGCTTGCTTGAATTTTGTTCTTGGCAGATCTAATTGACTGCTGTGTTGTCTTTAAGTTAGCAATACCTGAAAGATTCCCTGTTATGCCTCAGAGGACTAAACTTTTGAGATGTAAATATTTCTGTGAAAAGTACATTGTATCCACATTTAGATAATTATACAGATGATTATTATGTATCTTTATCAAATCTTTTGGATAAAATGTTATTCTGTTCTTAAAATAATATTTAGATACAAAAGTTAAAAATTAGGGAAACTAATACTTTCAAGTAACCTAAAATTTGGGGTATGACTGTTTAGTAAGGAATATATTGTTTATTTGTATGTGCATGCTACTTTATCAATAGAGAACCCATGTTCCTTATTTTCTTTGTCCTCTGTTCTATGGCAGTCAGTGAAAAAGCACCATCTTTCTCTGAAAAAAGCATCAAAGGTGCAACAGAACCTGTGAAGAGGTCCTCTGTAGCCAGTGGGGAGAAATCAGAAGCGTACAAGTCTATTTTTACTTCCCACAGCTCGGCCAAACGCTCTAAGGAAGAGTCTTCCAATTGGATCACACACACCGCGTACTATTTCTGAAATAGAAAATTTTATGATTTTGAGCTTGCCCTGCTTTTTGCCACCTGTTGCTTTCTACTTATAGAAGCTTTTGTTTTAGGAAATAGTGCTCTTTTCAATAACGAAACAGCTTCGAAAACAAACCAACATAGTTTTGAAGAGGAGATAATTTAAAAAGGTAGCTAAACTTGGATTTTAAAGGGCATCCTTTTAGAAGTGAGGAACTGCTTATTTCAACTAGGTTCTGCTTAATCTGAATAATTAGGCTGCATCTGAGTACATAGGCACAGTTGGTATCTTGTAAGTATTTTCTATCAATTTACTTTAGTAGGAATTTTCAAAATTGTGAGTAGAAAGGTAGAGGCCAGGATTACATCAACCTATTCGATTTTTGCTTAGTTTTGTTACAGATGCCACTTGAGACATTTCCCCATCCTTTTGTCAAAATGTGAGATTAATTTAATAGGTCCTAATCCTGAAAATGATTCATGAACGACATGTCCAAGAACGTTTGTGGAGTGATGAGCCTCCATCACGCTTTTGCAGTCTTTAGCTTGTTCATCTTTCGTGATATAGCTCTTGTTGATCTAAGAGTTCTTATATTGCTGATTGTTTTAAATTATCACCTTAATTCTGCAGTTTCTAAAAAAAAGAACTAACAGTGTTTTGTAACATTCTGAAACCCTGTATGTTGAAATAAAACAATAATTGAATAATTCATCTTGCAGTCTAGTATGTGATTCAGGTTTATGAAACTCAGCACAACTTTTTTTTAGATTTTTGGATCAAAAGAATTGCAAACAGAGAAGATGTAATTGTGACTTCTGAACTCTTTTGGAGGCTAGTATTTGTGAAGTGTAGGACTCATAATTTGTTAGAAGTTGGATGAAAAATAAGAGATAGAATATTCCCTTGTTGAATGCAAAGTTCTTGATAAAAAATTAAGCAATCTTAAGTAGAGATGAGACATTCTGATGAAGGTATTTTAATATTACATTCTCCTCTGAATAAAAAATTTCCTCAGAATTCCCCAAGGCCTTAATGAAAAAGCCCTACTTCCACCAAAGACCAAAGGCTTTGACAAGTGAGAGTTGATACAGTGTTTTTTCATCAATGCTGCAAAAAAGAGTTATTTTCCTGAGCATTGGAGTCTAGAGGATTGTCCCATCCTCTCCCCTCCATCCGAGAAATTGGAACACCCAAAGTAATTCAGTGAAAAGTAAACACCATTGTTCTTTAAGGCCTTGATTAGGACAGACAAGAATGCACAAGTGAATGTATGAACTTTCAAGATTTCTTCTAGAGAACTTCAGCATAATGAAGGAAGTCTTAGTTGATTGTTAGACATTGCTAGAGTTGTATTTGTACTATGGGAGGCGGGGTTGTCTTTGTGAATCCAGGTATAGTTGAAGAAGGAATATGCAGTTGAGAACTCAGTGGTCAGGCAGGATCAGAGAGAGAGACATCTAATACTTCATTTGGAAAGGGTAGGCCAGAGATCAGAACGGACAATTTGATAAAGCTGTTGAAATTACTAAATGTCACAAGCATGTTATTTTCCTTTTTTTCAATGTAAGTAGCTAAATGAGTGTATCAAAGAACATTCAGGTGAGTCAGAAAGGAGAAAGTCAAAATGCAAAACAACAATCAAACCTGTAAAGAAATCCCTGAATATTAAAAGTAACACAATGCATTTGAAAAGTATTGTAAATATTGTCATACAGAGGAAGAGTGAGAAAGTGCATAAACTTCCAGTCCTTTCTTCCCCACCTCCCAACAACTATTTTTACTGCATTAATATTACAGTAGTACTACATATCCAGCTATGGATTGCTAGCATAACCAGGTCATCTTAATCTTGGATTAGCACTGCTCAATTTTTTGTCAGAACCGAAGGGCAGTTGAAACTGAGTTTTTCGAAAACTGATTCTGTTTAATTTGGCAGTACTTCTTTTTTTAAAAAAAAAATATTTTATTGAACAAAACAATTAAAAACATTGAGCATAGTGAAGTTGGTTTGACATAACTTTTGGTCAGTATCGCATATATATAAATTTTCCTATCTACAATTATTCAAATATATACATATATACATTTGTTCGCTCATATATTACATTTCCAACATTATTCGTCCTCTTTTCATCTCATCCAATCATTTATCCTCTCAGCAACTCCTTTCCCAACTTAAGACCTTCCTCTCTGCTCCCACCAGTGATAGAAATATGCCGACTCATCTTTGTTTTTCATTTCTAAAGTTAGCTTGTCCGTTTCAGCGCATATCAAGATTTTGTTTATTACTTCTTCACTTGGTATGTCTGTCTCTTTCCAGTTTTGGGCAAATGCTATCCTTGCTGCAGTAATAATGTGTATAATCAAATAAAGTTCATCTTTGTGGGGGTTTTTTGACATGATTCCTAATAGAAAGCATTCTGGTAGATGATCTAATTTAAAACCCAACATTTCCTCCAGCCACTTCCCCCTTCTGCACTTTTTTGCAGCACCACCATGTATGGTAATACATTCCCCGTTCTGTTAAGAATTTCCAACAATTTGAGGTCTGGCTTTTATACATCTTGGCCAATCTGGCTGGTGGAAGTTGCCATCGATAAAATATTTTGAGCAAATTTTCCTTATAGGCAGTGGCCATGGTAACCTTTTTATTTCTTTCCCATATTGTTTGCCATTGGTCCAAATTAATACTGTACCCGAAATCTCTGGCCGGCAGAACTTCAGTTACTCCTCAATAGCGTTAAGTTTCCAGATGAATTAATTCATCACCTCTTTTTGGCCAAAAAGACAATGCAGGCTGTTTCCATAATGTCTTCCAACACAACATGGCCATGCTAACTGAGGATGATGAGAGCTGAACTATACATTTGAAGAGCACCAATAAAGAGAAAAACAGTAGTGCCACCTTGTGTTTGTTTCCACAAAGCTTTTGAAAATTCTTGCCAGACTAATACAAATGGGAATTTTGCTAGTGCTACCACTGCCTAGTGATGATTCTTTGTATATTTAAACACTCGAAGAAGATGTCACAAGTTTTGGGATTCTTAAAAGCATATGCAACTATATGGCATTTGAGATGTTACCTCAGAGGTGCTTTTCCAAAGGTAACTACGCTTTCTTGGGTTTTTTTCCTTGAAAATATTTCATTTTTCACCCAAAAAGTCCTGTTGCCTTTTGAAAAGCACCTTTAAATGACTGAGAATCTTCATAGACATTTCAGATGTCACTAATAATGACATTGCCTTATGCTTTTTGTGTTTCTCTCCCTAATATTAATAAAACTGAGTACAAAATCAGACAACGGTGTTTACTATTTGGGCAACATGCCTACTATACAAGTGCCAGCTTCAGTAACTGCAATATTATTTCCCATTTTATACACATAATTAGTCATATTTTTCACACTCCATTTGTCATATCATTTGCATAATATTTTTCTTCTTCTAAATTATTAACCCATAAAAAACAATTTTACGTCCTTGAAGATTTTCTCCCAGATCAAAACATTGTGAGGGTTTCTCATTCTCCTCTATGCTATTTATAAATGAGTGTTTGACCTTTTCCTCTTGTTCTTCTCTTCCTTTTTTTTCTTTTTGATTGTGAAGCACAGAAGCTAATTTCTCATTATAGAAGGCAGAATATGACAGTCCAAATCACAACATAGATATGTTTTGACAACATCACCTTAGCTTTTTCTCCAGAGAGGCGGTTAATCTTAGAGAAATAATGCAAATGACTTATCAGATATAAACCTTTTGGTTCATAGAAATATTCAGATATTGTTGACGCATAATTCTCAACAGCCTATCTAAATAGTAAGTGCTGGTAGAAATTTCAGCTTAGCCAGAAATTTTCTGTCTCTTAAAAATACATCATCACCTGTAAGCTTTGTTACAAAGTCATGCTACACATTGCTAAGCAGTGTTAATTTCAAAGTTAGGTTAATCCATAATCAATAAATGTTAAGGCAACTAAGTGGAATGAAGGATGAGTTTTGCTTATAATCTCTTGCCCCAACATGGAAGCAGATGCCCAGAAAAGCTTAAAACATCCATGATAAGAGCTATAAAAAAGTGTTCCATCATGGTTTTCAAGACTAGGCAGTAAAACCACTCTCTTTTCACCTGGAAAATGCTAGATTCTCTTGACAGAAATATTAGGCTGCTTACAAAAATGCAGTATACATAACGTTACAATGTAAAACCTCAGTAGTTGTTTCTGCCTTCTTTTGTGCATGCCTTTCAGTCAACATCATTGGTGGACTGCCTAGACCAGGGGTCCCCAACCTGTGGGCTGCAGCCCATTACCGGGCCTTGGCCTATTGGCCACCGGGCCACATGAGTGACTGGCCAAGTACGCATGCATTTGTACACATGCACATATGCCCACTCGCTCTAGTTTTGCTGCCAGCATTGTGTGGACACTAGCATCGCCCCCAGAGTGGCACGCACGCTCGCAACCTAGGTTTGCATCACAAGTGTGCTCGTCCCATTTGTGTCACATGCACAGCCCCATTCATGCATGTGCATGCATGCATAATGGCACCTGCCCCTCCCACCCTCTGGATCGCCAAGCCAGAAAGGTTGGGGAACTCTAGCCTAAATTAACCGCTGCAGCAGAGGTGGTATGCAGCAGGTTCTGCCCAGTTCTGGAGAACTGTTAGCGGAAATTTTGAGTAGTTCAGAGAAACGGAAAATACCACTTCTGACTGGCCCCACCCCCATCTATTCTCTGCCTCCCGAGTCCCAGCTGATTGGCTGGGTCTTCTTTTGTTGCCCTGGACAGGAGAACGGAGCTGGAAAGCAGGTTAGTGGAGTGGGGAGGGAATGGGATTTTGCAGTAACCTTCCCCTGCCATGCCCATTAAGCCACACCCACCAAGCCATGCATACAGAACCAGTAGTAAAAAAAAAAATTGAATCCCACCACTGCCCTGCAGGTTTTCTGTAAGATTTTCCAAAGCACATGGGAGTTGAGTCATGGCAATTGGACTTTTGTTCTTTTTTCTTTTGAAATGTTTCACTGCTTATCCAAATAGTTTCTTCAGTTTTCTTTGTTTTGTTAAGTGGTTTGTCATTGTCTGCTTCCTAGGGGTGAGATAAAGTGACTGGCCCAAAGGTATCCACCAGCTGGCTTTGTGTCTAAGGCAATTCAGTGTCTTCTGGTTAGGGGGGGGGGGTGGCGATAAAAGGGAAAGAATCGAGATCACAGCTGGCCAACAAGCCAATCTCACTAAATTGATCTATTTGGTATCAAATGAGTAGATAGTTTTGAGAGGTGCTTTTCAAGAAAAGTGTTGAATAAACTTTTTATGGGCCATTTCCTACGTTTAGTCCAGATACTATTTAAAAATTAACAGGCATCTTAAAAACTCTTTCAACCTTGATGGGTATATTAGTTTATCAGATTTTATACTGATTTGTTTTTCTCCTATGCTTATTGTGATGCATAACAAAATTGTAAAAACCAGTGGAAGTCCAATTTTAGAACAACAAAATGAAACCAGGAACAAACTAAAAGTAATCAAGCTTATAGCATGAATCACAACAAGTCTAAAAATATAACAAAAGTACAAGTGTTTATGCATATGTTCTCGTCTGCTTTGTTCTCCCAGACTAAGAGCTCGAGAATACAAAAATAACTTATCCTAAATCCAAAAATAAAACAGGCCCTAAAAAGACTTCTCTGCCAAGAGGATTTCATAAGGGAGCATGAATTATGACTGGTGTGGCTCAGTGAGTAAAAGCTTCCAGAATAGATTCTCTCTTTAAGATCTCAATTTTTAGATCCTGAACAATAGGGAGACCCTTGTCTATATAAACAAGAAAGAGGCGTACATTTAATCATAGAACTGAAAGGAACCATTTAAATCAGTGGTCACCAACCAATGGGTCGGGGACCACTGGTGGTCCATGAGAAATTGTTGGTGGTCGACAGAGAAATAGCACCCCAAAGCACCCCTCAAAGTAATTAATCCAGGCTGCGTGGGAACACAAGGCTGTGCCATCCACATGGCCCATGGGAACACAAGGCTTGCATCGCATTACAAACAACATGAGGTAGTGAGGGGAAGGGGGAAGGGCAAAGGGAGGGAACTTGCTCCACTCACCCCATGCGCCTGGCCTGGCCACCGGGCTGCTTCTTTCCGCTTCTTTCTTCTGCTTTTGGCTGCACGCAAGGAAAGCAGCAAAAGTCTTTCTCTCCCGCAAACTCCACCAGAAATGAGTCTTTGGGACCCTGCAAGGCATCCTGCTCCAAGAAGCTGCACCAGCAAAGACTCATTTCTGGTGGAGTTTGGGGGAGAGAAAGAAAGACTTCTGCTGCTTTCCTTGCATGAAGCCAAAAGTTTCTCACTCACTCTCCCCCTGAGAACGGAGCTGGAGATGGTATCCTGTGGTCCCAAATAAAGAATGATTGATCAATAGGAAAACAGGGTGGGGAATTTTCCTGCAGACCTTTTTGGATTTTCAGGGTCTCTGGTCCCGGTTTAAATTCTCTTTGGTTCCCGAGGTCAAAAACCACCCCCTCTAAAGCCAGATCCAATGCTCTTCAGAAATTAGCCCCCCCCTGACCTACGCTAAGAAACTAAACAACCTGCCTCTCAATCTTATGGTCAAGTCACCTTATAGTTGTCCCTATCTACTACTTTTTTAAAAAAAGTTACTGGAAAGGAGAAGCAGCCAATAGAAGCTGGATAGATTCCAGTTCCAATTACTTCATCACTTCAGTTACCATCAGTGCAACCCAAATCATGCATTTTGCAAGGGTGGTGTCAGGAAAAGATGGAAAATACTCCTTCTGCCTCAGTTCTGGAACATCCTGTGTTATCTGTCCTCAGCTATGTCTGGAGATAAAGACAAGGGTCATACAGATGGGGCCCTGAAGAAGTGTTATTAAGACACGTTCAGGTCAATGCTAGAGGATATGTGGATGGGGCCTAAGACAATTTTATTAGTGTACAACTCACTGATTTCTGTGAGTGATGGAGATTCCCACAAGGTCAAATGCATTCCCAATGTGGCAAGATGAACGTTTTTCTCCTTTCACTGTCACGTTCTTAGCTGGATTATCGGATCAACATTACTTCTTTCATAAGTGGAGTGGCTTAATTTTTCAATGTTGAGGCGCCAGTTGCTGTCAGCATAATTTGGGATGGAAGAACTGTAACAAGCTCATCCAACTACTCAGTTCAATGACAGGCTCCAATTTAAAAGGGAGCCTGGCTTGTATTCTATAAATCCAAGTTTGTATAAAATAGAAGCCAGAAGCTAATTAAGAGTATGGGCAGAATTCACAAACAGAACTAAGTAACAATGTACAATATCCTTTCTGGTGTCCCAGAACTAAAATCTTTGGGTTCATCCACCCAATATCTCCCAACATTAAATTTAAATTAATAAATTTATTACCAAAACCTGACTTTTGATACAAAAGAGAATATCCTAACTGCATTATTGTAAGTCAGGTTTTTTTCAATCTTAATCAGTTTATAAATGCAGGATATGAATGAAATGACAAAGATAAAAATTGCAATTATTATTTTTTTCTTGATCCTACCCCAAAGGTGTTTTTTTTTTCAAAAGGCAACTAGACTTGTTTTTCCTTGAAGAAATTTCACTGCTCGTCCAAGAAGCGTCTTCATTTCTGACTCACCCTTCAGTCAGAACTGAAGAAGTTTCTTGGATGAGAAGCGAAATGTCCTCAAAGAAAAACAAATTCAGTTGCCTTTTAAAAAACCGCCTTTGGGATAACCACGACCTGCTTGTCCGAGACTCTCCATAGACACCTGATCCTATCCATTTCTTTTCCAAAACTGTCAGCTCCAATCATAAACCATTTAGAAGGCTAAGGAAGGTTGATGCTCT